>NC_069509.1:165624826-165874826 GCF_027579735.1 Bombina bombina
ATATATATATATATATATATATATATATATATACAGTATATATAGGTTAGAAGATTGGTTTACAGGCGCAGGACTAGTCTAGCCCTAATCCTCAAATAATAAAGTAATCAATATGTGTAGATATCAAGTATACACAGATTAATGTAAAGACATCCAACCCTTACTTGATGTCATCAAATATCAAAAAGAAAAAAAAGGAAAAAAAGATAATACTTATTCTCTAATTAAAAGATACTCAAAGATTTCAAATATTCCAAAATAGTAGTAATAAACATGTACTGTACATATTGCAATCTTAATAATGTAATAAGTCAACAATTAATTTGTTCTGTCTGGTCAGTCCTGTGGTTCAGTACAAGGAGTAGACGTCTCACCTGCATTCTCAAACTAAAGATCTGTCCCACACCAATATGACTGCACAGTAAAAGTTTGTTTTTGGAGGCCAATGTGGATGAATATTGTCTAACTTTTAGCAAAGAACGGCACCTTCCTTCTGTAAAAGTATTTTCCAGCTCATATTCTTCATGGTGATGTTGGGCAATTTTATTGAATAATTGATCAAGAAGAGATTAAACAATTGAGAATTCCAGATCCTAATACGGGACATAGAGTTTGGATTTGGAACCTCGGTTGCCTGAGAGACTCCTAACCAAGCCCCACAGTGTCAGATGTATACACACGTTTACAGACTCCTGCTGGCTCATTTTTAAGCCTGATACTTGATGAGACCATTAAAAGCTTGAGAGGGGAAAGGAAAAAAAGGGATTGATACCAAGAGTCGTTTGATTAGCGGATCACCTGTGAATTGGAGTGCTTTCTACCTAACAACTTGTGTGGCACTTACCTCATTCTGATTGAGGTATTTTTTTGTAAGTAGGAAGTTTACCTATCACTACGTGTGTTTGGGCACACCAACTAACCTTTAATTTGGAATCAAACTTGGATTTTCTGAGAACTACTTAATTATAATTCACTTGTTGAGACTTTTTCTAATATTGTCTCTACAATAAGCCTAATTAATTGTGGACTTATGACATTAATAAGATTGCAATATATACAGTACATGTTTATTACTACTATTTTGGGATATTTGAAATCTTTGAGTATCTTTTAATTAGAGAATAAGTATTATCTTTTTTCCTTTTCTTTTTTCTTTTGATATTTGATGACATCAAGTAAGGGTTGGATGTCTTTACATTAATCTGTGTATACTTGATATCTACACATATTGATTACTTTATTATTTGAGGATTAGGGCTAGTCTAGTCCTGCGCCTGTAAACCAATCTTCTAACCTATTCATTCTCCTTTAGTGTTGGGGACCCTATTGGTGATCTGTCAGGTTTTATTTTGGGCAGCATCACGTAACAGCCTTAATTCTTATAACGATCCATAGAGATTTTGATTTATTTATTCCACTAAGCGCTGTGTATGTTTTTCTTTTTATCTATCTATCTATCTATCTATCTATCTATCTATCTATATATATAAGTTAATTGGAGCACTTTGCAGTTAAGTAGATGAAAAAACATATTTAAACAAAATTCATATTCTATAAAGTGTTATATTGTGTATTTACTGTAAATATTTCACATTCCAATGTTTTGCACATAGCAGAATATGTTCTATGCAGTTATAAACAGATATTCCTGTATATATATATATATATATATATATATATATATATATATATATATATATATATATATAGGTATAAATGTATATTGTACAAAAATACCATCAGATTTATGTAGAAATATGTATTTATAAATAAATAGAACATTGGAATATGAAATATTCATCTATTCATGTCGGGTATGCGCACTTGAGAATATTGGACATATTTACTATGGTGTGACCGGACATGATCCGATATAGCGGATCATGTTCGCTATACATTGATAAATGCAGACAGCATACGCTGTCAGCATTTATCATTGCACCAGCAGTTCTTGTAAACTGCTGGTGCAATGCCGCTCCCCTGCAGATTCACGGCCAATCGGTCTCTAGCAGGGGGTGTCAATCAACCCGATCGTATTTGATCGGGTTGATTTCTTTCCATGGCCTTAGAGAAGGCAGACAAGTTATGGAGCTGCGGTCTTTAGACTGCTGCTTCATAACCTCATCATAACTTCTGTTTCTCGCGAGCCTGAAGGCTTGACAGAAACAAGTGGCATCAAGCTCTATACGGAGGTTGATAAATATGCCACTATGCGTTCAGGTTAGTGCACAAGTCGGATGTTATGTTTTTCCCACTTTTTTGTCTCTATTGACTACTATGGGGGAATAGGTTTTAGTTGTCGCAATATTCTAATTGCGATAAAAGTAAGCTGTTTGCGCACGTCAGGTTAGCGCAAGAGTGATAATTTTTTACTTTTACCTCCTAATACTAGCACAACCCGACTCACGCAAAAAGTTTACTTCAAGTACAATTAGCGTTTTAGCAAAAGCACTAATTAGCACTCCACTCATTGGGGCATATGTATCAAGCTCCGTATGGAGCTCGTTGCCCCGTGTTTGTGGCGAGCATGCAGGCTCGCCAGAAACAGCAGTTATGAAGCAGCGGTCACAAAGACCGCTGCTCCATAACCTGTCAGCCTGCTCTGAGCAGGCGGACAGATATCGCCGGAAATTAACCTGATCGAGTATGATCAGGTTGATTCACACCCCCCTACTGGCGGCCCATTGGCTGCAAGTCTGCAGTGGGCAGCGTTGCACCATCAGCTCTTGTGAGCTGCTGGTGCAATGCTGAATACGGCAAGCGTATTGCTCGCCGTATTCAGCGAGGTCTGGCGGACCTGATCCGCACTGTTGGCCATAATCTTTTACAAATATGGAAATATTTTTCTTGTTTACATTATCACTTCTCTGAAGATGAAAATAGTGTATTGGGAGCTATAAAACAGATGATAAACACAGCCCCATTTGCTGAAAAACTAGTTACTGCTAATTTAGAGCTTAAGATTCCAACACTCTCCTGAGCATATCTAGATATGTTCCCATGGAAAGGAAAGTTTCAACAAGTGATTTAAAGAGAAAGAGGTAAAATTTAATAACAGTTATATATTGGAATTTATTGGAGTTTAATTTTGATTTGTGTGCCCCTTTAAATTGATTATTTCCACTTGACTTTATGGCAGTGTTGTCTAATCTTTGAGTGGCTCTGTATATGCTTATTTAGTCCTTGTGCACTTAAAGGGACAGTATACACTCATTTTCATATAACTGCATGTAATAGACACTACTATAAAGAATAATATGCACAGATACTGATATAAAAATCCAGTATAAAACTGTTTAAAAACTTACTTAGAAGCTGTCAGTTTGGCTCTGTTGAAAAGGTAGCTGGAAAGCCCACTGCAAGTAGCAAATAAGACACTCCCCCCCCCTCCCCCTTCTTTTGCATATGAAAAGACCCTTTACACAAACAGGAGCAAGCTGGAGTAGGTAGTCGAGCGTATTCACATAAAACTTTGGGGCTTGGTTAGGAGTATGAAAATCAGAGCAATGTTATTTAAAAATAAGCAAAACTATACATTAATTTAAAAAAAAAACTTTATGGGCTATATAAATAGATCATCTACAAAACATTTATGCAAAGAAAAAATGAGTGTATAATGTCCCTTTAAATTCCTATTTTGCTTGTTCTGAGTAACCATTGGAAAATGAAAAGACGGCACTGAGGAAACAGGAGTCTGTCGCCATCTTGTGACGAAAAGTTAAAAGTGATGCTCATATTTAATTTTTATACCACATTGTTACCACAGAGGTTTATTTCTTATACATACTGTTTACAAATTCACATCCAAATACTTCTTGTTATTTTAAACATTTGCATATATAAATTGTAAATGCAGGACTTAGAAAATGTTTTAAAAGACACATAATGCTAGATTACAAGTGGCACTCTATTGTTAGCGCCGGACAGGATAAGCAATATTGTGACGCCGCTAACTAGTGCACATCCTACAAGTTGAAAGTAAAGGGATGTGCTCGAAAGCAAACAAAATTTGTGCTCAATGAATAAGCACGCCTGAAGACCTAAAGTAAAGTGTAAGGTTTTAAAAAATTGCACCTAACACAACATAAATACATTGAAATAAACTATTACACTCATTTATACACTTCCTAAAAATATATTACATCTGCATATGAAAAAAACATTTTATAAGGGTTAAAATGTATATGGTATATGACAAGGTATTCAGAAATGGCTATAATGTATGTATGTATATATATACAGGGAGTGCAGAATTATTAGGCAAGTTGTATTTTTGAGGATTAATTTTATTATTGAACAACAACCATGTTCTCAATGAACCCAAAAAACTAATTAATATCAAAGCTGAATAGTTTTGGAAGTAGTTTTTAGTTTGTTTTTAGTTATAGCTATTTTAGGGGGATATCTGTGTGTGCAGGTGTCTATTACTGTGCATAATTATTAGGCAACTTAACAAAAAACAAATATATACCCATTTCAATTATTTATTTTTACCAGTGAAACCAATATAACATCTCAACATTCACAAATATACATTTCTGACATTCAAAAACAAAACAAAAACAAATCAGTGACCAATATAGCCACCTTTCTTTGCAAGGACACTCAAAAGCCTGCCATCCATGGATTCTGTCAGTGTTTTGATCTGTTCACCATCAACATTGCGTGCAGCAGCAACCACAGCCTCCCAGACACTGTTCAGAGAGGTGTACTGTTTTCCCTCCTTGTAAATCTCACATTTGATGATGGACCACAGGTTCTCAATGGGGTTCAGATCAGGTGAACAAGGAGGCCATGTCATTAGATTTTCTTCTTTTATACCCTTTCTTGCCAGCCACGCTGTGGAGTACTTGGACGCGTGTGATGGAGCATTGTCCTGCATGAAAATCATGTTTTTCTTGAAGGATGCAGACTTCTTCCTGTACCACTGCTTGAAGAAGGTGTCTTCCAGAAACTGGCAGTAGGACTGGGAGTTGAGCTTGACTCCATCCTCAACCCGAAAAGGCCCCACAAGCTCATCTTTGATGATACCAGCCCAAACCAGTACTCCACCTCCACCTTGCTGGCGTCTGAGTCGGACTGGAGCTCTCTGCCCTTTACCAATCCAGCCACGGGCCCATCCATCTGGCCCATCAAGACTCACTCTCATTTCATTAGTCCATAAAACCTTAGAAAAATCAGTCTTGAGATATTTCTTGGCCCAGTCTTGACGTTTCAGCTTGTGTGTCTTGTTCAGTGGTGGTCGTCTTTCAGCCTTTCTTACCTTGGCCATGTCTCTGAGTATTGCACACCTTATGCTTTTGGGCACTCCAGTGATGTTGCAGCTCTGAAATATGGCCAAACTGGTGGCAAGTGGCATCTTGGCAGCTGCACGCTTGACTTTTCTCAGTTCATGGGCAGTTATTTTGCGCCTTGATTTTTCCACACGCTTCTTGCGACCCTGTTGACTATTTTGAATGAAACGCTTGATTGTTCGATGATAACGCTTCAGAAGCTTTGCCATTTTAAGAGTGCTGCATCCCTCTGCAAGATATCTCACTATTTTTGACTTTTCTGAGCCTGTCAAGTCCTTCTTTTGACCCATTTTGCCAAAGGAAAGGAAGTTGCCTAATAATTATGCACACCTTATATATTGTGTTGATGTCATTAGACCACGCCCCTTCTCATTACAGAGATGCACATCACCTAATATGCTTAATTGGTAGTAGGCTTTCGAGCCTATACAGCTTGGAGTAAGACAACATGCATAAAGAGGATGATGTGGTCAAAATACTCATTTGCCTAATAATTCTGCACTCCCTGTATATATATATATATATATATATATATATATATGTGTGTGTGTGTGTGTGTGTGTATATTTATATATACATATATGTGTTTGTGTATATTTATATATATATATATATGTGTGTGTGTATATTTATATATATATATATATATATATATATATATATATATATATATAAATATATACTGTATGTGTGTATATATATTTATGTATATACATGTGTATTCATGTGTGTATATGTGTAGCAGGGCTTTTTTTCTGCCTGTACGGAATGGTATGCCGTTCCGGCACCTCTTCAAAGCACAATTGAGTTTCTTAGATCAACAGGGATTTTTTTATTGGAGTGTATGAGCTGTGCTGTATGAGTGTGGGCAGGTAACAGTGTGTGTGTGACTGTGTGATGTATGAGTGCAGGTAGGTAACAGTGTGTGTGTGACTGTGTGAGCTGTGCTGTATGAGTATGGGTAGGTAACAGTGTGTGTGTGACTGTGTGAGCTGTTCTGTATGAGTATATGTAGGTAACAGTGTGTGTGTGTCTATGTGAGCTGTGCTGTATGAGTGCAGGTAGGTAACAGTGTGTGTTTATCTGTCTTTTTAATCAGTTTTAAAATACCCCATAATACTAAGTGCATTAATTGCGTGTTTCATTACAAACTTAGGCCTAGATTTAGAGTTCGGCGGTAGCCGTCAAAACCAGCGTTAGAGGCTCCTAACGCTGGTTTTGGGCGCCCGCTGGTATTTGGAGTCAGTGATTAAAGGGTCTAACGCTCACTTTTCAGCCGCGACTTTTCCATACCGCAGATCCCCCTACGCCATTTGCGTAGCCTATCTTTTCAATGGGATCTTTCTAACGCTGGTATTTAGAGTCGTTTCTGCAGTGAGCGTTAGAGCTCTAACGACAAGATTCCAGCCGCCTGAAAATAGCAGGAGTTAAGAGCTTTCTGGCTAACGCCGGTTTATAAAGCTCTTAACTACTGTACCCTAAAGTACACTAACACCCATAAACTACCTATGTACCCCTAAACCGAGCTCCCCCCACATCGCCGCCACTCGATTAAAATTTTTAACCCCTAATCTGCCGACCGCCACCTACGTTATACTTATGTACCCCTAATCTGCTGCCCCTAACCCCGCCGACCCCTATATTATATTTATTAACCCCTAACTTGCCCCCCACAACGTCGCCGCAAGCTACTTAATATAATTAACCCCTAATCTTCCGACCGCAAATCGCCGCCACCTACGTTATCCCTATGTACCCCTAATCTGCTGCCCTAACATCGCCGACCCCTATATTATATTTATTAACCCCTAATCTGCCCCCCACAACGTCGCCGACACCTGCCTACACTTATTAACCCCTAATCTGCCGAGCGGACCTGAGCGCTACTATAATAAATGTATTAACCCCTAATCCGCCTCACTAACCCTATAATAAATAGTATTAACCCCTAATCTGCCCTCCCTAACATCGCCGACACCTACCTTCAATTATTAACCCCTAATCTGCCGACCGGAGCTCACCGCTATTGTAATAAATGTATTAACCCCTAAAGCTAAGTCTAACCCTAACACTAACACCCCCCTAACTTAAATATAATTTACATCTAACGAAATAAATTAACTCTTATTAAATAACTTATTCCTATTTAAAGCTAAATACTTACCTGTAAAATAAATCATAATATAGCTACAATATAAATTACATTTATATTATAGCTATTTTAGGATTAATATTTATTTTACAGGTAACTTTGTAATTATTTTAACCAGGTACAATAGCTATTAAATAGTTAAGAACTATTTAATAGTTACCTAGTTAAAATAATTACAAATTTACCTGTAAAATAAATCCTAACCTAAGTTATAATTAAACCTAACACTACCCTATCAATAAAATAATTAAATAAACTACCTACAATTACCTACAATTAACCTAACACTACACTATCAATAAATTAATTAAACACAATTGCTACAAATAAATACAATTAAATAAACTATCTAAAGTACAAAAAATAAAAAAGAACTAAGTTACAGAAAATAAAAAAATATTTACAAACATAAGAAAAATATTACAACAATTTTAAACTAATTACACCTACTCTAAGCCCCCTAATAAAATAACAAAGACCCCCAAAATAAAAAATTCCCTACCCTATTCTAAAATACAAAAATTACAAGCTCTTTTACCTTACCAGCCCTGAACAGGGCCCTTTGCGGGGCATGCCCCAAGAAGTTCAGCTCTTTTGCCTGTAAAAGAAAACATACAATACCCCCCCCCCCAACATTACAACCCACCACCCACATACCCCTAATCTAACCCAAACCCCCCTTAAATAAACCTAACACTAATCCCCTGAAGATCTTCCTACCTTGTCTTCACCATACCAGGTTCACCGATCCGTCCTGGCTCCAAGATCTTCATCCAACCCAAGCGGCGGTTGGCGATCCATAATCCGGTGCTGAAGAGGTCCAGAAGAGGCTCCAAAGTCTTCATCCTATCCGGCAAGAAGAGGACATCCGGACCGGCAAACATCTTCTCCAAGCCGCATCTTCTATCTTCTTCCATCCGGTGCGGAGCGGGTCCATCTTGAAGCAGGCGACGCGGATCCATCCTCTTCTTCCGATGTCTCCCGACGAATGACGGTTCCTTTAAGGGACGTCATCCAAGATGGCGTCCCTCGAATTCCGATTGGCTGATAGGATTCTATCAGCCAATCGGAATTAAGGTAGGAAATTTCTGATTGGCTGATGGAATCAGCCAATCAGAATCTAGTTCAATCCGATTGGCCGATCCAATCAGCCAATCAGATTGAGCTCGCATTCTATTGGCTGATCGGAACAGCCAATAGAATGCGAGCTCAATCTGATTGGCTGATTGGATCAGCCAATCGGATTGAACTTGATTCTGATTGGCTGATTCCATCAGCCAATCAGAAATTTCCTACCTTAATTCCGATTGGCTGATAGAATCCTATCAGCCAATCGGAATTCGAGGGACGCCATCTTGGATGACGTCCCTTAAAGGAACCGTCATTCGTCGGGAGACATCGGAAGAAGAGGATGGATCCGCGTCGCCTGCTTCAAGATGGACCCGCTCCGCACCGGATGGAAGAAGATAGAAGATGCGGCTTGGAGAAGATGTTTGCCGGTCCGGATGTCCTCTTCTTGCCGGATAGGATGAAGACTTTGGAGCCTCTTCTGGACCTCTTCAGCACCGGATTATGGATCGCCAACCCCCGCTTGGGTTGGATGAAGATCTTGGAGCCAGGACGGATCGGTGAACCTGGTATGGTGAAGACAAGGTAGGAAGATCTTCAGGGGATTAGTGTTAGGTTTATTTAAGGGGGGTTTGGGTTAGATTAGGGGTATGTGGGTGGTGGGTTGTAATGTTGGGGGGGGGTATTGTATGTTTTCTTTTACAGGCAAAAGAGCTGAACTTCTTGGGGCATGCCCCGCAAAGGGCCCTGTTCAGGGCTGGTAAGGTAAAAGAGCTTGTAATTTTTGTATTTTAGAATAGGGTAGGGAATTTTTTATTTTGGGGTTCTTTGTTATTTTATTAGGGGGCTTAGAGTAGGTGTAATTAGTTTAAAATTGTTGTAATATTTTTCTTATGTTTGTAAATATTTTTTTATTTTCTGTAACTTAATTCTTTTTTATTTTTTGTACTTTAGATAGTTTATTTAATTGTATTTATTTGTAGCAATTGTGTTTAATTAATTTATTGATAGTGTAGTGTTAGGTTAATTGTAGGTAATTGTAGGTAGTTTATTTAATTATTTTATTGATAGGGTAGTGTTAGGTTTAATTATAACTTAGGTTAGGATTTATTTTACAGGTAAATTTGTAATTATTTTAACTAGGTAACTATTAAATAGTTCTTAACTATTTAATAGCTATTGTACCTGGTTAAAATAATTACAAAGTTGCCTGTAAAATAAATATTAATCCTAAAATAGCTATAATATAAATGTAATTTATATTGTAGCTATATTATGATTTATTTTACAGGTAAGTATTTAGCTTTAAATAGGAATAAGTTATTTAATAAGAGTTAATTTATTTCGTTAGATGTAAATTATATTTAAGTTAGGGGGGTGTTAGTGTTAGGGTTAGACTTAGCTTTAGGGGTTAATACATTTATTAGAATAGCGGTGAGCTCCGGTCGGCAGATTAGGGGTTAATAATTGAAGGTAGGTGTCGGCGATGTTAGGGAGGGCAGATTAGGGGTTAAAACTATTTATTATAGGGTTAGTGAGGCGGATTAGGGGTTAATACATTTATTATAGTAGCGCTCAGGTCCGCTCGGCAGATTAGGGGTTAATAAGTGTAGGTAGGTGTCGGCGACGTTGTGGGGGGCAGATTAGGGGTTAATAAATATAACATAGGGGTCGGCGATGTTAGGGCAGCAGATTAGGGGTACATAGGGATAACGTAGGTGGCGGCGGTTTACGGAGCGGCAGATTAGGGGTTAAAAGTGTAATGCAGGGGTCAGCGATAGCGGGGGCGGCAGATTAGGGGTTAATAAGTGTAAGGTTAGGGGTGTTTAGACTCGGGGTACATGTTAGAGTGTTAGGTGCAGACGTAGGAAGTGTTTCCCCATAGGAAACAACGGGGCTGCGTTAGGAGCTGAACGCTGCTTTTTTGCAGGTGTTAGGTTTTTTTTCAGCTCAAACAGCCCCATTGTTTCCTATGGGAGAATCGTGCACGAGCACGTTTTTGAGGCCGGCCGCGTCCGTAAGCAACTCTGGTATCGAGAGTTGCATTTGCGGTAAAAATGCTCTACGCTCCTTTTTTGGAGCCTAACGCAGCATTTGTTTGAACTCTCGATACCAGAGTTAAATTTATGGTGCGGCCAGAAAAAAACCCGCGGAGCGTTAGCAGCCCTTTTACCGCCGAACTCTAAATCTAGGCCTTACAAATTAAATAAACCCGGGCATATGAAGAAATAAGTGCTACATGTAAGTTACTCAACTGTTCTTCCTCCTCAAAGTATTTTTTTTTCGTTTACTGTATTATATTATGGCTCCTAGCAAATGTAAGCCTTGAATTACACATTTCTGTGGGTATTTCCTTAACACGGTGGTACAAAAGGGACATATTTGAAAGCAGGTTATGCAAATTATCAGGACAAAAGTAAATATTTTTAGAAACTCTAGTGGCTTTGACATCATCTCTCCATCCTTCCAAAAACATTGTTCGCCGGAAATGTAAGTTAAGAAGCAGCAGTCATAAGACTGCTGCTCCTTAACTTGTCCTCTGAGGTGATGGACAGCAATCACCCCGATCGTATACGATCGGGTCGATTGACACCCCCTGCTAGCAGCCGATTGGCCGCAAAAGTGCAGGGGCGGCATTGCACAAGCATTTCACTAGAAATGCTTGCGCAATGATAAATGCCGACAGCGTATTCTACAGCTGGTCATGTCCGCTGTAGAATACGATAGGATAAGATAAGAAAGAAAAGTTAGCTTTATTTAAAATAAATATTAGGGTTTTATACACAAATACAGGGCATCACAAATAAACATGCTTCAATTTTTTAAAACATATTTTTAGAATCATACCGTACACACTTTATTCCATACAAAGGGGTAGATTTAACAAACAGCAGATGCTGCTTTCTACGCCCAAAATGTCAGGCTCGCCTGAAACGTAAGTTAAGAAAGATCGCTGCTCCTTAACTTCTGCAATCATGCCTATCCGATCAGTATGATTGACACCCCCTGCTAGCAGCCGATTGGCCGCTAATGTGCAGGGGGTGGCATTGCACAAGCATTTCATCAGAAATGCTTGTTCAAAGTTAAATGCCGACAGCGTATGCATGTCCGCCCGGCACTTGTTAAATCTACCCTAAAGTATGATTTGTGTGATAGATGTCATCAAGCACAATACTGTTACACTAAGGTGCCTATTCACAATCAAGCTTCCAATTCACATCAAACGCCTCAAAAACAAAATCAAGCAGTCTGGCTGATATATGCAGATTTATGTACATACACATATATTTCTTTACTGCTTGTGCTTGATGTACGTTGTGTACAGTAATAGAAGATATCTGATTGTAGAATGAAGCAGGAACATTTATTGCAGACACTGGATACAACATTTGAAGAAGTTATGGTAGATCACGGTTAATCGCTTTACTATTGTACATTGTTTTAAAGGTAGCCAGTAGAGTTTCCTCAATTTTGCTAACATGTGGGGGCCTATTTATCAAAGCGTCAACTATGTTGCATTTGCCGGCATCAATAAGATCGCCAGACATTGCCAAACATTGCTGCCGCGTACCTGAATACGATCTCCTTATTTATCAAAAAAGCCGTCAAAAACACACGCGTCAAGTACAGTGCGAAGAGCATCGGACTGGTGTTAACTAACAGTCATCAATGTCGCGGTTTTTCTGGTTTTTCACAACTTTATTTATACCATTTCCAGGGATAGGCACAAACAGCGGCTGTGGCGGACATTTTCCAAAGTACAGACCTTAGTGAAGGGCACCAAGGTACATTTGAAATTAAAAACATTATTTTATAGTGCTGATCCTATAACCAGCCCTCCTCTGGCTATACCCATGAGTCAGTGTCACTACTGTGTCATTATATAGTGCTGGGTGTTATTATACTGATACAGATAACACTGATCCTAAAACCAGCCCTCCTCTGACTATACCCATGAGCCAGTGTCACTACTGTGTCATTATATAGTGCTGGGTGTTATTATACTGATACAGATACCACTGATCCTATAACCAGCCCTCCTCTGACTATACCTATGAGCCAGTGTCACTACTGTGTCATTATATAGTGCTGGGTGTTATTATACTGATGCAGATACCACTGATCCTATAACCAGCCCTCCTCTGGCTATACCCATGAGTCAGTGTCACTACTGTGTCATTATATAGTGCTGGGTGTTATTATACTGATGCAGATACCACTGATCATATAACTAGCCCTCCTCTGGCTATACCCATGAGCCAGTGTCACTACTGTGTTGTTATATAGTGCTGGGTGTTATTATACTGATACAGATACCACTGATCCTATAACCAGCCATTCCTTTGGCTATACCCATGTGCCAGTGTCATTATATGTAGCTGGGTGTTACTATACTGATGCAGATACCACCGATTCTATAACCAGCCCTCCTCTGGCAATACCTATGTGCCAGTGTCACTACTGTGTCTTTTTATAGTGCTGGGTGTTATTATACTGATGCAGATACCACTGATCCTATAACCAGCCCTCCTCTGGCTATACTCATGTGCTAGTGTCACTATTGTGTCATAATATAGTGCTGGGTGTTATTATACTGATGCAGATACCACTGATCCTATAACCAGCCCTCCTCTGGCTATACCCATGTACCAGTGTCACTACTGTGTCGTTATATAGTGCTGGGTGTTATTATACTGATGCAGATACCACTGGTTCTCTAACCAGCCCTCCTCTGGCTATACGCATGAGCCAGTTTCACTACTGTGTCATTATATAGTGCTGAGTGTTATTATACTGATACAGATACTACTGATCCTATAACCAGCCCTTGTCTAGCCATACGCATGTGCCAGTGTCACTACTGTGTCATTATATAGTGCTTGGTGTTATTATACTGATGCAGATACCACTGATCCTATAACCAGCCCTCCTCTGGCTATACTCATGTGCTAGTGTCGTTATTGTGTTATTATATAGTGCTGGGTGTTATTATACTGATGCAGATACCACTGATCCTATAACCAGCCCTCCTCTGGCTATACCCATGTACCATTGTCACTACTGTGTCATTATATAGTGCTGGGTGTTATTATACTGATGCAGATACCACTGATCCTATAACCAGCCCTCCTCTGGCTATACCCATGTGCCAGTGTCACTACTGTGTCATTATATACCGCTGGGTGTCATTATACTGATGCAGATACCACTGACCCTATAACCAGCCCTTGTCTAGCCATACGCATGTGCCAGTGTCACTACTGTGTCATTATATAGTGCTGGGTGTTATTATACTGACCCTATAACCAGCCCTTGTCTAGCCATACGCATGTGCCAGTGTCACTACTGTGTCATTATATAGTGCTGGGTGTTATTATACTGATGCAGATACCACTGATCCTATAACCAGCCCTCCTCTGGCTATACCCATGAGCCAGTGTCACTACTGTGTCATTATATAGTGCTGGGTGTTATTATACTGATGCAGATACCACTGATCCTATAACCAGCCCTCCTCTGGATATACTCATGAGCCAGTATCACTACTGTGTCATTATATAGCGCTGGGTGTTATTATACTGATGCAGATACCACTGACCCTATAACCAGCCCTTGTCTAGCCATACACATGTGCCAGTGTCACTACTGTTTCTTTGTATAGAGCTGGGTGTTATTATACAGATGAATGAAGGATGGAGGCTCTCCAAATATGCCAATATTGCTTCTTTATTTAAATTGTTGCAAAGTCAAACAGCCACTGTGATTAAGGGGAATGTAACCCAGAAACGTCGTGGCTGTTTGACTTTGCAACAATTTAAATAAAGAAGCAATATTGGCATATTTGGAGAGCCTCCATCCTTCATTCATTTTGTTGATTTTTTTGGAGTTTGGTAGTAACTCCAGGGTGCTCTAACCATTGGGATTGTGTGCTGGATACAACTCGATTTGTTATTATACAGATGCAGATACACATCCAGTATTTCACTCAGGCTTTATTTATTTATACCATAACTTATCACCCAATATCGCTAGCAGTCTCTTGACAAACCACTTACTTTATTCACACTACATATTTTTTTTTATTCCTATTATTTAATCAGAAAGAAAAGATATACTAAGGTTGTGGCAGACACTGCAAGGGCTAGTCACGGACACCTTGCCTTTCCCTGACCATTTCATTACTGTCCATAAACAAGCACATTTCGCTAAAGCTAATCTTTTATTTTTCATCTGTTAATGTACAAGAAATAGCTACATTTATACCCCAACAAACAATATCTCATAGAAAGTTATTTTTAGATTGATTTGTTATACAAAAAAATCCGTGATACTTTCACATAAATTAATGTGTATTTGCATTTCTATAAGTCATGATATGCTTTTATCTCATATTTTTTTAAAAATTATTATTAATGCTAGAATTTGTACATATATCTTTGCACATACTTGTGTATATATATATATATATATATATATATATATATATATATATATATATGTGTGTGTGTGTGTGTGTTATGTCAGAAATATTTTGCAAACATATTTACATGTCCCTAAATTCCTTTTTTTGTTCTAAACAATGTTTCCTTTCATATCTTTGTGTTTATTTACACCACTATATGTACAGTATACTGTATAGTGTAAATTTATTATTATTCTGAGCAGGAATAATTGCAAGTATAACATGTAATCAGGGTCTCATATGTATTTATTTGCAATCAATGGATATTTTAAGAGCTGGGCCAGTTTTCTCCCTGTACCGGTATAGCCCCTACTGATTGTAATCTAGTTTTAAAAACCACCCCTTCACAGATGTTATAAAATGGGCTGGCATATAAGATGACATTTCTTACTGAAAAAGAAATTCAAGAGAAGGAAGAAATACACTGAAAATAGCATGCCAGTAAAGAGGTGATTTTAATTTCTGCTGTATCTGAATCATGACAGTTTAAAGTTAGGTGGGCTATCCCTTTGAGCTATCAGCTTAATAGTATATTGAATCAAACATCAATTCAAATTTTAAAATCCTTGTCTAAAATATTACAAGGGGTGTCCTAATGTCAGCATCAATGTTTATCTTTAATACAAATTTCACTTATACATACTTTGAAAGTATGATACACAATGTAACAATACACAATGTAACAAATGGCACTTACAAGTTCTGATGAGTGATCATTGACACACGTATCAAGCAATTTGATTAGTTAGTGATAGTTTAAAATGTGTATTTGAAACAGATTGGCTGATGTCATAAATCATGTGATTATGCATAATCCAATCAAAAGTGGAGGAAAAATTCACTAGTGTGTGGGTTGTTTAGGAGTTTGTGTCATAATTGGTGCGAAAAGTATTGAGTCAAATATGGCGTGAAGTGGAGAGTGGGACTTGTATTACATGGCTTAAACATAGTGCACATAGGTTTTTACAAAAAATATAAAGGAAGCTAACTATATTATGTTGTGTATTTATTTTATTTTTATCTCTATTAGTGCACAAGTTTGGGGCAAAACTTTGCACCAAATTTGTAGAAATAATACTGTCCCCTTGCTTTTTAATGAGAGACAAAGTTGTAACATAATCCATAAGTAGTAATGTATTTTTCATTTTTATCCCTATATCTACTAATGCACCACATGTGGAGAAATAATATTGATTGATTTAGAAAGGGTATACAATTTTAATAAAGTTTCTAATTT
This sequence comes from Bombina bombina, assembly GCF_027579735.1. NCBI lineage: Eukaryota > Metazoa > Chordata > Amphibia > Anura > Bombinatoridae > Bombina > Bombina bombina. The sequence continues at coordinate 165,641,041 of NC_069509.1, forward strand.
ACTTTTATAATGTAATATGCTTCCTTCTTTTGCAGCATCAAACATAAGCTTTCTGTGTTTTCAAACTCCCATTGAGTTCTATGGCATCCGCGACCTCAAGGGTGGCTGATTGAAAACCAGGTACGCTGAGTCGGTAAAGACGCAAGCGTAAATTAAGAATTTTTGATAACTTTGTGAGAGCTTCAAATAGTGTTGATTAGGAGGGTGAATGAACACGATTCCACTCAAATACCACGGTTTTCAACTCGCATCGATCTGTGTCAGATTGAGATCGCAGGATCGTATTTTACATCACAAATTTCAACATTTTCCGATCTTGACGCTTTGATAACTACAGCGGATCAATCTTGTGACAATTACGACGTAATTCAAGTGTATTTTCAGTTGACGCTTTGATAAATAGGCCCCTTGGTCATAATTATTTTTTCCTTTTGTGCTGTTTTATGCTGTCTGCAAGGATGAAAAACAATATTTATACATTTGTACAAATCAAATATTTGTCTAATGGGAAGATTAGAGAAGTAACACAATTTTTAAATTGTCTTGGTCTACTAAATGTAATGTTTTCTGGTTCTTTCAGGTTATCTTTGTTGTCTGCTGTGTGATTGCTGAAGTTATCTGACTTTTTTTTAAGTCGTTTAAATTTTTTCTCAATCTAGGATAGAATGAAACATTCAAAGAAAAGATTAGTCTGAGAACAACATGTAGATGGTTTTAGGGGTAGATTTACAAAGCAGTGGATGCTGCTATCTACCCCCATACTTTACAGCTCGCCGGAAATGTAAATTAAGAAGCAGCGGTCATAAGACCACTGCTCCTTAACTCGTCCGCCACCTCTAAGGTTGCGGACAGCAATCAGTCCGATCGGATATGATTGATTTGATTGACACCCTGCTAGCGGCCAATTGGCCGCAAATTTGCAGGGGGTGGCATTGCACAAGCATTTCACTAGAAATGCTTGTGCAATGATAAATGTAGACAGTGTATGCATGATCCGCTGCCCGCACATTGATAAATCTACCCCTTAGTGTCTATAAAACAATGGGAGCTGCCATGTTGTAACTTAGGTTTTTTTCTCTGTTGAGTCCAATTTCTGTGTGGAATATAACAGTGTTCTGCACTTCCACTTTTAACAGGAACTGAAATGCTAACAATTGTTAGAATGAAATTGCAAGAAAAGGGGACAAAATAAATAATGAAAGTATATTGCAAAGTTTATTTTATTATTTTTTACAAACGGAAGTGCACTACTCTTCAAATAGTAAAAATATAAAAATAATTCCATTGCTACAAACATATCAGTCTATACAATGTGTATATAATTAGGTACATACATTCTTCTTTTAGACCTGTGGTTACACTAGCTGTATTTCTTAGAAAAGAAAAGAAATCTTAATACATATAATTAAAATTACATAACTTGTCCATTATACATTTTTCAGAAGACAATGATGAATAGATAATCTTTTAAACATCTATAACTTGTTTGCTAAGGGCCAAAATAACTAGCAAACAACTATTACCGGAATACAGAATACATTTGTAGATTACAGAAACACAGCTGACTTTTCTTGGGATATGTTTTTAATAGATTTTTATTGATGTTCAGGCTCTCAAAAATGCCAAAATACCACCTGTGAGTTCCCACACTAAATAGAAGGAGTGGGAACTTGTGCGGTGGAGCAGTGAGTTTTTCATGTGCTGCAAAATTAAAAAAGTGCTGGTTCCTGGGATGACAGTTTCAGAGTTTGGGGTCAATTTATCAAGCTCAGTGTTTCCGGCGAGCCTTCATAAGACCGCTGCTCCATACCCTGTCTACCTGCTCTGAGGTGGCAGACAGAAATCAAACCGATCGAATACGATTGCCCGCGAATCTGCAGGGGGTGGTATTGCACCAGCAGTTCACAAGACCTGCTGGTGCAATGATAAATGCCAACAGCGTATGCTGTCAGCATTTATTGATGTGAGATAGACATGATATGCTACATCGTATCATGTCCGTCCGCACTATAATAAATTGACCCCTAGGTATAAACATAAGTTCTGCATCCCCCACGTAAAATGATTTAGTGTGTCAGTGGCCCTCCTCTTGGCTGTGTTGGGGAAGATCAGTGAAAAGTGAGGGGCCTTCTGCTACTAAAGGAAGCAGCCGTCCTATGCAATAGCAGATCACTGGAAGAGAGCACCACAGAGATAGTGTGCAGAGCATGCAGAGTTCCTAATAAAAATGCAGATGTACTTTGTTAGTATTATGTGTTTCTTAGTGTTAAGTTGGTGTGTCTATGTGAGGTGTGCTGTATGAGTGTGGGTAGGTAACAGTGTGTGTGTGTCTATGTGAGGTGTGCTGTATGAGTGTGGGTAGGTAACAGTGTGTGTGTGTCTATGTGAGCTGTGCTGTATGAGTATGGGTAGGTAACAGTGTGTGTGTGTCTATGTGAGCTGTGCTGTATGAGTGTGGGTAGGTAACACTGTGTGTGACTGTGTGAGCTGTGCTGTATGAGTGTGGGTAGGTAACAGTGTGTGTGTGTCTATGTGAGCTGTGCTGTATGAGTGTGGGTAGGTAACAGTGTGTGTGTGTCTATGTGAGCTGTGCTGTATGAGTGTGGGTAGGTAACACTGTGTGTGACTGTGTGAGCTGTGCTGTATGAGTGTGGGTAGGTAACAGTGTGTGTGTGTCTATGTGAGGTGTGCTGTATGAGTGTGGGTAGGTAACAGTGTGTGTGTGTCTATGTGAGCTGTGCTGTATGAGTGTGGGTAGGTAACACTGTGTGTGACTGTGTGAGCTGTGCTGTATAAGTGTAGGTAGGTAACCATGTGCGTGTCTGTGTGAGCTGTGCTGTATGAGTGTGGGTAGGTAACAGTGTGTGTTTGACTGTGTGAGCTGTGCTGTATGAGTGTGGGTAGGTAACACTGTGTGTGTGTGTGTGTGTCTATGTCAGTTGTGCTGTATGAGTGTGAATAGGTAACAGTGTGTGTGTGTGTGTGACTGTGTGAGCTGTGCTGTATGAGTGTAGGTAGGTAACAGTGTGTGTGTGACTGTGTGAGCTGTGCTGTATGAGTGTGGGTAGGTAACAGTGTGTGTGTGTCTATGTGAGCTGTGCTGTTTGAGTTTGGGTAGGTAACAGTGTGTGCGTGTGTGTGACTGTGTGAGCTGTGCTGTATGAGTGTAGGTAGGTAACAGTGTGTGTGTGTGTCTGTGTGAGCTGTGCAGTATAAGTGTAGGTAGGTAACAATGTGTGTGTCTGTGTGAGCTGTGCTGTTTGAGTATGGGTAGGTAACAGTATGTGCGTGTGTGACTGTGTGAGCTGTGCTGTATGAGTGTAGGTAGGTAACAGTGTGTGTGTGTCTGTGTGAGCTGTGCAGTATAAGTGTAGGTAGGTAACCATGTGTGTGTCTGTGTGAGCTGTGCTGTATGAGTGTAGGTAGGTAACAGTGTGTGTGTGTGACTGTGTGAGCTGTGCTGTATGAGTGTAGGTAGGTAACAGTGTGTGTGTGTGACTGTGTGAGCTGTGCTGTATGAGTGTAGGTAGGTAACCGTGTGTCTGTGTGACTGTGTGAGCTGTGCTGTATGAGTGTATGTAGGTAACAGTGTGTGTGTGACTGTGTGAGCTGTGCTGTATGAGTATGGGGGTAGGTAACAGTGTGTGTGTGTGTGACTGTGTGAGCTGTGCTGTATGAGTGTAGGTAGGTAACAGTGTGTGTCTATGTGAGCTGTGCTGTATGAGTTTGGGTAGGTAACAGTGTGTGTGTGTCTATGTGAGCTGTGCTGTATGACTATGGGTAGGTAACAGTGTGTGTGTCTGTGTGAACTGTGCTGTATAAGTGTAGGCAGGTAACAATGTGTGTGACTGTGTGAGCTGTGCTGTATGAGTGTAGTAGGTAACAATGTGCGTGACTGTGTGAGCTGTGCTGTATGAGTGTAGGTAGGTAACAGTGTTTGTGTGTGTCTGTGTGAACTGTGCTGTATAAGTGTAGGTAGGTAACAATGTGCGTGTCTGTGTGAGCTGTGCTGTATGAGTATGGGTAGGTAACACTGTGTGTGTGTGTCTATGTCAGTTGTGCTGTATGAGTGTGAATAGGTAACAGTGTGTGTGTGACTGTGTGAGCTGTGCTGTATGAGTGTAGGTAGGTAACAATGTTTGTGTGACTGTGTGAGCTGTGTTGTATGAGTGTGGGTAGGTAACAGTGTGTGTGTGTCTATGTGAGCTGTGCTGTTTGAGTATGGGTAGGTAACAGTGTGTGTGTGACTGTGTGAGCTGTGCTGTATGAGTGTAGGTAGGTAACAGTGTGTGTGTGTGTGTGTCTGTGTGAGCTGTGCTGTATAAGTTTAGGTAGGTAACAATGTGCGTGTCTGTGTGAGCTGTGCTGTATGAGTATGGGTAGGTAACAGTGTGTGTGACTGTGTGAGCTGTGCTGTATGAGTGTGGGTATTAACAGTGTGTGTGACTGTGTGGGCTGTGCTGTATGAGTGTAGGTAGGTAACAGTGCGTGTGACTGTGTGAGCTGTTCTGTATGAGTGTGGGTAGGTAACATTGTGTGTGACTGTGTGAGCTGTGCTGTATGAGTGTGAGTAGGTAACAGTGTGTGTGTGACTCTGTGAGCTGTGCTGTATGAGTGTAGGTAGGTAACAGTGTGTGTGTGACTGTGTGAGCTGTGCTGTATGACTGTAGGTAGGAAACAGTGTGTGTGTGACTGTGTGAGCTGTGCTGTATGAGTGTGGGTAGGTAACAGTGTGTGTGTGACTGTGTGAGCTGTGCTGTATGAGTGTGGGTAGGTAACAGTGTGTGTGTGTGTGTGTGTCTATGTGAGCTGTTCTGTATGAGTGTGGGTAGGTAACAGTGTGTGTGACTGTGTGAGCTGTGCTGTATGAGTGTAGGTAGGTAACAGTGTGTGTGTGACTGTGTGAGCTGTGCTGTATGAGTGTAGGTAGGTAACAGTGTGTGTTTGACTGTGTGAGCTGTGCTGTATGAGTGTAGGTAGGTAACAGTGTGTGTGTGACTGTGTGAGCTGTGCTGTATGAGTGTGGGTAGGTAACACTGTGTGTGTGTGTGTGTCTATGTCAGTTGTGCTGTATGAGTGTGAATAGGTAACAGTGTGTGTGTGTGTGTGTGTGTGTGTGACTGTGTGAGCTGTGCTGTATGAGTGTAGGTAGGTAACAGTGTGTGTGTGTGTCTGTGTGAGCTGTGCTGTATGAGTGTGGGTAGGTAACACTGTGTGTGACTGTGTGAGCTGTGCTGTATGAGTGTGGGTAGGTAACAGTGTGTGTGTGTCTATGTGAGCTGTGCTGTATGAGTGTGGGTAGGTAACAGTGTGTGTGTGTCTATGTGAGCTGTGCTGTATGAGTGTGGGTAGGTAACACTGTGTGTGACTGTGTGAGCTGTGCTGTATGAGTGTGGGTAGGTAACAGTGTGTGTGTGTCTATGTGAGGTGTGCTGTATGAGTGTGGGTAGGTAACAGTGTGTGTGTGTCTATGTGAGCTGTGCTGTATGAGTGTGGGTAGGTAACACTGTGTGTGACTGTGTGAGCTGTGCTGTATAAGTGTAGGTAGGTAACCATGTGCGTGTCTGTGTGAGCTGTGCTGTATGAGTGTGGGTAGGTAACAGTGTGTGTTTGACTGTGTGAGCTGTGCTGTATGAGTGTGGGTAGGTAACACTGTGTGTGTGTGTGTGTGTCTATGTCAGTTGTGCTGTATGAGTGTGAATAGGTAACAGTGTGTGTGTGTGTGTGACTGTGTGAGCTGTGCTGTATGAGTGTAGGTAGGTAACAGTGTGTGTGTGACTGTGTGAGCTGTGCTGTATGAGTGTGGGTAGGTAACAGTGTGTGTGTGTCTATGTGAGCTGTGCTGTTTGAGTTTGGGTAGGTAACAGTGTGTGCGTGTGTGTGACTGTGTGAGCTGTGCTGTATGAGTGTAGGTAGGTAACAGTGTGTGTGTGTGTCTGTGTGAGCTGTGCAGTATAAGTGTAGGTAGGTAACAATGTGTGTGTCTGTGTGAGCTGTGCTGTTTGAGTATGGGTAGGTAACAGTATGTGCGTGTGTGACTGTGTGAGCTGTGCTGTATGAGTGTAGGTAGGTAACAGTGTGTGTGTGTCTGTGTGAGCTGTGCAGTATAAGTGTAGGTAGGTAACCATGTGTGTGTCTGTGTGAGCTGTGCTGTATGAGTGTAGGTAGGTAACAGTGTGTGTGTGTGACTGTGTGAGCTGTGCTGTATGAGTGTAGGTAGGTAACAGTGTGTGTGTGTGACTGTGTGAGCTGTGCTGTATGAGTGTAGGTAGGTAACCGTGTGTCTGTGTGACTGTGTGAGCTGTGCTGTATGAGTGTATGTAGGTAACAGTGTGTGTGTGACTGTGTGAGCTGTGCTGTATGAGTATGGGGGTAGGTAACAGTGTGTGTGTGTGTGACTGTGTGAGCTGTGCTGTATGAGTGTAGGTAGGTAACAGTGTGTGTCTATGTGAGCTGTGCTGTATGAGTTTGGGTAGGTAACAGTGTGTGTGTGTCTATGTGAGCTGTGCTGTATGACTATGGGTAGGTAACAGTGTGTGTGTCTGTGTGAACTGTGCTGTATAAGTGTAGGCAGGTAACAATGTGTGTGACTGTGTGAGCTGTGCTGTATGAGTGTAGTAGGTAACAATGTGCGTGACTGTGTGAGCTGTGCTGTATGAGTGTAGGTAGGTAACAGTGTTTGTGTGTGTCTGTGTGAACTGTGCTGTATAAGTGTAGGTAGGTAACAATGTGCGTGTCTGTGTGAGCTGTGCTGTATGAGTATGGGTAGGTAACACTGTGTGTGTGTGTCTATGTCAGTTGTGCTGTATGAGTGTGAATAGGTAACAGTGTGTGTGTGACTGTGTGAGCTGTGCTGTATGAGTGTAGGTAGGTAACAATGTTTGTGTGACTGTGTGAGCTGTGTTGTATGAGTGTGGGTAGGTAACAGTGTGTGTGTGTCTATGTGAGCTGTGCTGTTTGAGTATGGGTAGGTAACAGTGTGTGTGTGACTGTGTGAGCTGTGCTGTATGAGTGTAGGTAGGTAACAGTGTGTGTGTGTGTGTGTCTGTGTGAGCTGTGCTGTATAAGTTTAGGTAGGTAACAATGTGCGTGTCTGTGTGAGCTGTGCTGTATGAGTATGGGTAGGTAACAGTGTGTGTGACTGTGTGAGCTGTGCTGTATGAGTGTGGGTATTAACAGTGTGTGTGACTGTGTGGGCTGTGCTGTATGAGTGTAGGTAGGTAACAGTGCGTGTGACTGTGTGAGCTGTTCTGTATGAGTGTGGGTAGGTAACATTGTGTGTGACTGTGTGAGCTGTGCTGTATGAGTGTGAGTAGGTAACAGTGTGTGTGTGACTCTGTGAGCTGTGCTGTATGAGTGTAGGTAGGTAACAGTGTGTGTGTGACTGTGTGAGCTGTGCTGTATGACTGTAGGTAGGAAACAGTGTGTGTGTGACTGTGTGAGCTGTGCTGTATGAGTGTGGGTAGGTAACAGTGTGTGTGTGACTGTGTGAGCTGTGCTGTATGAGTGTGGGTAGGTAACAGTGTGTGTGTGTGTGTGTGTCTATGTGAGCTGTTCTGTATGAGTGTGGGTAGGTAACAGTGTGTGTGACTGTGTGAGCTGTGCTGTATGAGTGTAGGTAGGTAACAGTGTGTGTGTGACTGTGTGAGCTGTGCTGTATGAGTGTAGGTAGGTAACAGTGTGTGTTTGACTGTGTGAGCTGTGCTGTATGAGTGTAGGTAGGTAACAGTGTGTGTGTGACTGTGTGAGCTGTGCTGTATGAGTGTGGGTAGGTAACACTGTGTGTGTGTGTGTGTCTATGTCAGTTGTGCTGTATGAGTGTGAATAGGTAACAGTGTGTGTGTGTGTGTGTGTGTGACTGTGTGAGCTGTGCTGTATGAGTGTAGGTAGGTAACAGTGTGTGTGTGACTGTGTGAGCTGTGCTGTATGAGTGTGGGTAGGTAACAGTGTGTGTGTGTCTATGTGAGCTGTGCTGTTTGAGTATGGGTAGGTAACAGTATGTGCGTGTGTGACTGTGTGAGCTGTGCTGTATGAGTGTAGGTAGGTAACAGTGTGTGTGTGTGTCTGTGTGAGCTGTGCAGTATAAGTGTAGGTAGGTAACAATGTGCGTGTCTGTGTGAGCTGTGCTGTATGAGTGTAGGTAGGTAACAGTGTGTGTGTGTGACTGTGTGAGCTGTGCTGTATGAGTGTAGGTAGGTAACAGTGTGTGTGTGTGACTGTGTGAGCTGTGCTGTATGAGTGTAGGTAGGTAACCGTGTGTCTGTGTGACTGTGTGAGCTGTGCTGTATGAGTGTATGTAGGTAACAGTGTGTGTGTGACTGTGTGAGCTGTGCTGTATGAGTATGGGTAGGTAACAGTGTGTGTGACTGTGTGAGCTGTGCTGTATGAGTGTAGGTAGGTAACAGTGTGTGTCTATGTGAGCTGTGCTGTATGAGTTTGGGTAGGTAACAGTGTGTGTGTGTCTATGTGAGCTGTGCTGTATGACTATGGGTAGGTAACAGTGTGTGTGTCTGTGTGAGCTGTGCTGTATGAGTGTAGGTAGGTAACAGTGTGTGTGTGACTGTGTGAGCTGTGCTGTATGAGTGTAGGTAGGTAACAGTGTGTGTGTGTCTGTGTGAACTGTGCTGTATGAGTGTAGGTAGGTAACAATGTGTGTGACTGTGTGAGCTGTGCTGTATGAGTGTAGTAGGTAACAATGTGCGTGACTGTGTGAGCTGTGCTGTATGAGTGTAGGTAGGTAACAGTGTTTGTGTGTGTCTGTGTGAACTGTGCTGTATAAGTGTAGGTAGGTAACAATGTGCATGTCTGTGTGAGCTGTGCTGTATGAGTATGGGTAGGTAACACTGTGTGTGTGTGTCTATGTCAGTTGTGCTGTATGAGTGTGAATAGGTAACAGTGTGTGTGTGACTGTGTGAGCTGTGCTGTATGAGTGTAGGTAGGTAACAGTGTTTGTGTGACTGTGTGAGCTGTGTTGTATGAGTGTGGGTAGGTAACAGTGTGTGTGTGTCTATGTGAGCTGTGCTGTTTGAGTATGGGTAGGTAACAGTGTGTGTGTGTGTGTGTGTGTGTGTGTATGACTGTGTGAGCTGTGCTGTATGAGTGTAGGTAGGTAACAGTGTGTGTGTGTGTGTGTCTGTGTGAGCTGTGCTGTATAAGTGTAGGTAGGTAACAATGTGCGTGTCTGTGTGAGCTGTGCTGTATGAGTATGGGTAGGTAACAGTGTGTGTGACTGTGTGAGCTGTGCTGTATGAGTGTGGGTAGGTAACAGTGTGTGTGACTGTGTGGGCTGTGCTGTATGAGTGTAGGTAGGTAACAGTGCGTGTGACTGTGTGAGCTGTGCTGTATGAGTGTGGGTAGGTAACATTGTGTGTGACTGTGTGAGCTGTGCTGTATGCGTGTAGGTAGGTAAAAGTTCTATCGTCCCTAGTGTAAAATAGTAGTGTCTCTCCATAGTCAGAATTCGATCTACCTGATTAAACCAATGTTTAAGGTTGGGCACTTGCGGGCTTTTCCATAATTTGGGAATTAGTTTTTTTGCTGCATTGATCATAATTTGTGTAATACTACGTCACTTAATGTCTAAAACATTGTTGAAAAGGAAAAATTCTGGGGAGAAATTTGGCGAAAGGCCTATTACCTCACCTATTATTGAGTGAATCTTTTTCCAAAATTGGTGTAGTGGGGGGCATTCCCACCATATATGTAGCATTGTGCCTTCTTGTGAGCAGCCTCTCCAACATTTGTTACTCGCGTTTCTAAACATGTGTGTTAACTTGTTTGGGGTTAGGTACCATCTAGTGAGGACTTTTATATTTGTTTCCAAATATAGGGCTGAATGGGCTGATTTTGCCGTGGCTTGGGACCAAAGTTTCCATTGTCTTGTTGATATTTGTTTAGTTCTGCTTCCCATTTCTGGACATAGGTAGGTCTTGAGGGGAGGTGTATTTCCATGAGGAGTTGATACATGGAAGATATCGTCCCTTTTTCCAGGGGGAACTTTTTAATGCATTTCATTTCAGATGCTTTAAGGGGTCTCAGGAAATCATTTTTATTTCTATGGGCTAATATGTAATGTCACATTTGTAGATATTAAAGCCAAAATTGAAAGCAAGGGTACCCCTGTTCAACTAGCTCTTCCCTCGTGCATACTTTACCCCCATCACTAAGTCATTGGTATTAGGTCCTGAAAGTCGCATGAGTCATTCACTATATTAGTGGTCCAAGATCTACCAGTCTTGAATTCTGAATTCCAGAGTAGTGTAGTGAGAGGCGATCTAGGGGAAGAAAATTTTGGAATTTGTTGCGAATTGAGATCCAATCAGACCATGTGGCACTAAAAATGGAGTAAAGCTTGATATTAGTAAATGCTGGAGGTAATGGTGTCCAACAGAGTCCTCCTAGGTGTGGGACATTAAGTAGTTGGGACTCCAACTGGGTTACTTTTTTATTTATCAGTCTGCCCTGTCTGCACCAATCTACAACCCTGCTCAGGGATATTGCTAGCTTGTACCAATATAAATTTGGTACTCCCAAACCGCCCCCCTCCCTAGAGGTGTATAATGTAGTTTTAGGAAGCCTGGGTTGCTTCTTCTGCCATATGTAAGTGTTGATTACCCTTTGCAATTTTTGAATCTCCTTGGAGGTTCCTGTAATCGGGAGTGTCTGCATTATGTTTAGCGCTTTCGGCAGTAGAGTCATTTTTGCTGCTGCTATCCTGCCCAACCAAGAGATAATATTTCTAGGTAACCACCTAGAGGTTAGATTATGGAATTCAGTTAACAATTTACCATAGTTTATTTTACGCATTTCTTCTAAATTAGAGGTTATCTGCACGCCCAGGTATTTTAAAGCTTTAAGGTTTATTTGACAGAGATTCTCAGATTTTATTATTGCAAGGGTATCAGTAGGGACATTTATGGGGTATAATTCTGATTTGTTTGGATTTGCTAAAAAGTTGGACACAGCGCCATACTCCTCTAGCTCCCTTTGGGTTGTTTGAAGAGAGAGTATTGGGGAAGTCAGTGTGAGTAAAATGTCGTCCGCAAACATTGCGAGTTTATGTGACTGTCCTTGAACTTGGATTCCAGTAATATCAGGATTATTTCTAATTCTAGTTGCTAAGGGTTCTAAGGATAAGACAAATAGGAGGGGGGGCAATGGGCACCCTTGTCGAGTTCCATTGCGTATCTCAAAAGGTTCAGAAAGGGCTCTGTTAATCCATACTTGTGCAGTCGGGTTAGAATATAGGGAGAGGACTTGAGTTATAAATTTAGAAGGGAGTCCGAATTTTAATAGTGTGGCTTGTAAAAAAGGTCCAATCTAGCCTATCAAAGGCCTTTTCCGCGTCAGTTGATAGAAGTATTGCTGGGAGATCAGTGTGTCTGATGTGTTCTATAAGGGTAACTACTTTGCACGTATTATCTTTAGCTTCGCGTAGGGGTACAAAGCCCACTTGATCACTGTCAATTAAGGAGGGTAGAAATGTATTTAGTCTGGTGGCCAATATTTTAGATTATAATTTGAGATCTACATTTAATAAAGAGATGGGTCTGAAGTTAGCCGGGGTATCAGGAATTTTACCCGGTTTTGACAATACTGTTATCTGTGCTTGAAGCATAGTATCTGGGAATAAATGCTGTTCAGATATGTAATTAAATAGGGTCGTAAGGTGTGGAATTAATTAAGCTTTAAATGTCTTATAATACAGGTTCGTATATCCATCTGGGCCTTGGGCTTTATGAGCTTTCATATTAGAAATAGCTACCAAAATTTCTTCAGTAGATATTGGGGCTTCTAGTGCTTTAGAATCCACTGGAGAGAGGATGGGGAGTTTAATGTCACATAAGTAATTATCGCAGGCTATTTTGTGGGATTGAGAGGGTCTATCTATATGTATGTTATATAGTTTATGATAAAATTGCTTAAATATTTTTGCTATGCTTTTAGTGTCCTCTACTCGTGTTCCCTTATGAGTTGTAAGGGAATGTATATATGATTTTAATTGTTGTTTTTTTAAGGCTCTGGCTAATCGCTTGCCGGTTTTATTACTTTCCCCATAGAATTTTTGCTGGATGAATAACTGTTTTCTACGGGTGTCAATTTGTAAAAGTTTGTTAAATTCACTTCTTTTATCTTCAAGTTTCTTTTGAAGAGTGGCGTCTCTTGGGTTTAATTTGCACTGAAAGTCCAGGTCAGCCAACTCTAGTGCTAAGATTTCAAATTTTTCTCTTGCTAGTCTACTTTTGATAGCTCTAGACTTTATGAACTCGCCTCTCATATAGGCCTTGTGTGCTTCGCATATCACAGCTGGGCTTGTGTCTTGGGCAGTATTTATTGTAAAATAAGTGTCTATTTGTTTTGTAAATGCTTCTAGATCTTTTGGGTTTGTTAGGAGTGTATCATCTAATTTCCAGCAAAAAGGTTTAGCTAACATGGACGGCCACTGCAAAAAGCACTCTGTCAATGAGTGATCGGACCATGTGGTATGTTTTATATTGGCTTTCTTGATGTGTGATAGTGCATGATGATCTATGAATAAATAATCTAATCTCGAATAACTTTTGTGGGGGTGGGAGAAGAAAGTATAATCCCTCCTGTCTGGATTTAAGCATCTCCAGGTGTCGTGTAGGGTGAGCAATTTGAGGTTACTCCAGATAGAGTGGAGGGCTTTAGAGGAGAGCTGAGATTTGTTGTTGGAACAGTCTATTTAAGGGTCAAGGGGGGTATTAAGGTCTCCTCCGAGAATCAAAGGTCCTTTTATTTTTGTCAAGATTGTGGAGGTGGTATTTTGTATGAACGATGTGTGTTAGGTGCATATAGATTAACTAACGTGACAGGTCTGCCATAAAGCAGGCCTGAAATGCATAGGTATCTCCCCTCTTTCTCTTTATCTAAGTTTAACATTTGGAATGGAATGGTTTTATGAATAAGTATGCTTACCCCGTTTATCTTTTTATGTACATTAGTACTGTGAAAATGTTGTGGGAAATGTGTGGTGAAATATTTAGGAATCTTATTGGCCTTAAAGTGAGTTTCCTGTAGTAGTACATTTTTTTCCCCTCTCCTTAATAGATCTTGTAGAGCCATTGACTTTTTATTGGGGCAGTTAAACCCTTTTACATTCTGAGTGATTATATGTAAGTGTGGTGTATCACCTTGAGCAGTCATGGTGGTTCAGGAACCTGGGCTTGTTGTGGAGGACTGGCAGCGGCAATTCGGCAATGAAGCAAATGGACATAGATTTTGGGCTGAACAAGAAAAGAAAAAAACATTAATGAACAAAAACAAAATGTGTATAACAATACTATAACAATAAAATAGAAGCTTATAGCTTCGCAAATATAGGGGGTTAACCAAAACTGAGTGAGCTGTATTTCCAAAACCTGAGATACTTATAGTACATCCTACATTTAAGTCTGTAACATTACTAGATATTGCTAACGTCATCTATTAACATATATAGAACCATGATTCTCTCTATCTGAGTCTCTCATCTATATTCTATCAAAAAGTCTCTATTTCACGTAGAGTTCACAAAGATAGGGATGGATTTCATATCTTTTCATTGATAGAAAGACAGTCCTCTAGGCAGGAGGAAAAAAGATAAAAGTGGTATACTTATGAAGGTTGCTAGGCCACTTCCTGTGTAACGGGATCCTTTGTCGCCTGTCTGGAAGAGAGCTGAACATTCTTTCTGGAAGAGACCTTTTGCCATTCTGACCTCTGGGGCAGTGGTAATACCTTCTGAATAGGTCTGTTTGTTCTAATCCTGTTGTTATCATCCGGTAGGGGTGAGTCTAAGTGTAATTCTTTGCAGATCGATGGAATATCTTCCAGGTTGTCACATAAAACACGCCTGCCTCTCCACTGTATTTGCAAGTTGAATGGGTGGCCCCATCTATAGGGGATATTTTGCTGCCAGAGCTTATTTGTTAGGGGCCTCAAATCTCTTCTCTTTTGAAGGGTTCTAATGGATAAGTCTTTGAACAGTTGTAACTCTGTTCCTTTGTATTTAATTGGGTGTTTTGACCTTGACTTTTTCATCAGTGATTCTTTAATCGGGAAGCTTGAGACTTTTACAATCACATCTCTTGGTGGTTGGTCTTCTGTGGGCTTGGATCTAAGCACCCTATGTACCCTGCCCAGGGCAAAAGTTGATTCATCTCCCTCATCCATTAGGTATGCAAATAGACCCTGGACATAAGGTTCCAGGGTTTGCAGTGACACCTCCTCTGGTATACCCCTCATCCGTATTTTGTTTTGGCGACTCCAGTTCTCTAGATCATCAATCTTGTTTTCTAATTGTATGATCGTTTTATCTTTGACTTGAGAAGTTAGACATTACTGTGTGGTGGGTGGCTGAATCTTCCTCAAGTTTTTCCACTCTTTGTCCTACTTCAGTAACATCTTTCTTGATGTCTGCTATTTCATCGTGAATACATTGCTTCACTTGCTGTATGAGAGAGGTAAAATCTTGTTTTGATGGGAGTGAGTCCAATAAGGCTTTGGGAACTGTGACTGCTTGTCCCAAGTTATCAGATTCAGAGTCTGATGACATTGAGTCGCTTCTTGTTCTAGATTCTGGATTCGCAGATGATGACAATTGTGAGGAATCTAAGCATTTGAAAAACTTATTTACTGAAGGTGTTACATTTGCCTTTTTCTTCATAGATATATCCCCCTTGTTACCTTTTTTTGGAGACATAGCGGTATTTTCCAATAGGAACTAGCAAAGAAAAACTTCAGCTTGGTGTAGAGAGAGCAATGCAGACTGTATTTATATTCACTCTCAGAGATCTAATGTGATCCGTGTAAGGTTGCGATATTAAAGTAAATATTTGTAGGAGTCCATATGTAACACCCCCTGGATGATAGTCTGCTAGTCCCCTGATATTGGCAGGTGATGTTAAGATATGCCACATTTATTATGGCAAACCGCAATGTGGATACATATTTAGGGTAAGGCCTATATAATTAACAACTGTGTAGCATCTTGTAGGCCTCACAGAACACAAGTCTCTCCCATACAGGCCTTTGTATATTATGCAGATTCCTCAATTAATAAGGTTTGGGCTATTTTCCCTCCATATATAAGGACTTTGAGCAAGGATTCTTTCCGACCCCTAAGTTACTCACTGTCAGAAGGTAGGTACATGGTATTGCCGATCCAGCCGTGTTTCCGTGACATATCCATACCGGAGCCCTCAGGTACCAGAATTGGGCCAATATTGTTGGCTTGGAAGCCTGAGATGCTGTAGATTTTGTATTTGCAGCTATACGTAATAGCAGCCTGTTAGCTATGGTTGGTGTTTTTTTCCTCCTGCACCGTTGCGCTTTTAGGGCATAAAACTCTCCCCTAGTGTGGCATGAAAATGTCTTTTCAGGAGGCTCCCAGCTATCCTCTAGCACAAAGCAGGTTTTAAAAGTGCTGTAGCCTGGATAGGATCATAGGATTGCGACGTTTAGCTCACTTTTTTAACGGAGCTCACAATGGTGCAGCCATCTCGCTTGAGCGCTGGCTCCGCCCCAGGAGTTTACATTTTAGAGGTAACTCTGAACCTTTTTTTATTTATTTAGCTAACTGTTGCCTTTAGTTGTGTTGATTTTGAGCATTTAGTATTGTGTTTGTGGAAATATTGTATCAAGAAATCTGTGTTTGTTTTTTAATACATATTTCAGCAACAGATAGTTATGTGTGTCTGTGTATGTCTGTTTGTGTTTGTATATATATATGTGTGTGAGTATGTGTGTGTATGTGTCGGTGACTACGTATGTGTGTGTGCCTTTGTATGTGTGTATGGTGAACATTTACTTTGGAAATGCCATGGAAAAAAATAAATCCATGCTACTCTCTGACCAAAAAATATTATGGCCAAAAAAGTCCAAAATTTTGAGAGGGGCAGCAGGATTTTGAGTGCCTATGGCAGCAAAAAACCTAAATACGCCACTGAATATTACAATATTAAAATTCTCTAACACTTTATGGATACCACTATTAAACTAACCAATTAGTATAGAACAGGTTATTAATTAAATAATGTATATATTTAATTAATTTATTTTGCTTTAATGAACCTATAATTTTCTGTAGGGAATAAAAAGCTATGCATTTGCATTGGTATCAAACACATATGTGATTATCTGTCTTTTTAAATCAGTTTTAAAATACCCCATAATACTAAGTGCATTAATTGCGTGTTTCATCACAGACTTACAAATTTAATGAACCCGGCCATATGAAGAAATAAGTGCTACATGTAAGTTACTCAACTGTTCTTCCTCCTCAAAGTATTTTTTTTAGTTTACTGTATTATATTATGGCTCCTAGCAAATGTAAGCCTTGAATTACACATTTCTGTGGGTATTTCCTTAACATGGTGGGACAAAAGGGACATATTTGAAAGCAGGTTATGCAGGTTATGCAAATTATCAGGACAAAGGTAATTCTTTTCAGAAACTCTAGTGGTCTTTGACATCATCTCTCCATCCTTCCAAAAACATTGTTGAACTGGATAGCCAATTTTTTTTAAAAAAAAAGTTTGTCAGATACACAATATTTTTAGGTTATTTGACATATTTATTTTTTTCAAAAAGTAACCACACGACTACATGTGTTTAAAGATAGTTATAAATAAATTGTAATAAAAAATCAATTCTTTTTAAAATATTTTTTTTTGGAATATCATGAAACCAAGTGACAATTAGCCAACACAAAACCAGTATATCATGACAAAATTGATATGTTTTTTAACTCTATGACACATTTTGCTAAATCAAAATAATCTTAGCTGCGTAATTGGAAAGTAGTGAAAGAAAGAGGCTAGGGGGTAGATTTATCAAGCAGCGGACGCTGCAATCCACCCCTATAATTTCCGGCTCATAAGTGATAAGACTGCTGCTCCAATGCTCCTTAACTCGTCCTCTGAAGTGGCGGACAGAAATCAGCCCAATCAGATACGATTGGTTTGATTGACAGCCCCTGCTAGCAGCCGGGGCGGCATTGCAGAAGCATTTCACTAGAAATGCTTGTGCAATGATAAATGCTGACAGTGTATTCTACAGTGAGTCATGTCTGCCCGCACTTTGATACATCTACCCCTAGAACTTGATAGGAAAGAAAAGTTAGCTTTTCTAAAAATAAATATTAGGGTCTTACACAAACATACAGGGCATCACAAATAAACATGCTTCAATTTTTTTAAAACATATTTTTAGAATCATACCGTACACACTTTATTCCATACAAAGGGGTAGATTTAACAAACAACAGATGCTGCTTTCTACGCTCAAAAGGTTAGGCTTGCCTGAAACGTAATTTAATAAAGACTGCTGCTCCTTAACTTCTGCAATTATGCCGATCCGATCAGGATTATTGACACCCCCTGCTAGCAACCGATTGGCCGCTAATGTTCAGGGGGTGGCATTGCACAAGCATTTCATGAGAAATGCTTGTACAAAGTTAAATGCCGACAGCGTATGCATGTCCACCCGGCACTTGTTAAATCTACCCTAAAGTATGATTTATGTGATAGATGTCATCAAGCACAATACTGTTACACTAAGGTGCCTATTCAAAATCAAGCTTCCAATTCACATCAAACGCCTCAAAAACAAAATCATGTAGTCTGGCTGATATATGCAGATTTATGTACATACACATATATTTATTTACTGCTTGTGCTTGATGTACGTTGTGTACAGTAATAGAAGATATCTGATTGTAGAATGAAGCAGGAACATTTATTGCAGACACTGGATACAACATTTGAAGAAGTTATGGTAGTTCATGGTGAATCACTTTACTATTGTAAATTGTTTTAAAGGTAGCCAGTAGAGTTTCCTCATTTTTTCTAACATGTGGGGGCCTATTTATCAAAGCGTCAACTATGTTGCATTCGCCGGCATCAATACGCTCGCCAGACATTGCCAAACATCACTGCCGCGTACCTGAATAGATCAACTTATTGATCAAAAAAGTTGTCAAAAACATGCGCGTCAAGTACAGTGTGAAGAGCATCAGACTAGAGTTAACTAACAGTCATCAATGTCACGGTTATTCGGGTTTTCCCAAACTTTATTTATACCATTTCCAGGGATATGCACAGACAAAGGCTGTGGCGGACATTTTCCAAAGTACAGACCTTAGTGAAGGACACCAAGGTACATTTGAAATTAAAAACATTATTTTATAGTGCTTGGTGTTATTATACTGATGCAGATACCACTGATCCTATAACCAGCCCTCCTCTGGCTATACCCATGTGCCAGTGTCACTACTGTGTCATTATATAGTACTGGGTGTTATTATACAGATGCAGATACCACTGACCCTATAACCAGCCCTCCTCTGGCTATACCCATGTGCCAGTGTCACTACTGTGTCATTATATAGTGCTGGGTGTTATTATACTGATGCAGATACCACTAACCCTATAACCAGCCCTCCTCTGGCTATACCCATGTGCCAGTGTCACTACTGTGTCATTATATAGTGCTGGGTGTTATTATACTGATGCAGATACCACTAACCCTATAACCAGCCCTCCTCTGGCTATACCCATGTGCCAGTGTCACTACTGTGTCATTATATAGTGCTGGGTGTTATTATACTGATGCAGATACCACTGACCCTATAACCAACCCACCTCTGGCTATACGCATGTGCCAGTGTCACTACTGTGTCATTATATAGTGCTTGGTGTTATTATACTGATGCAGATACCACTGACCCTATAACCAGCCCTCCTCTGGCTATACGCATGTGCCAGTGTCACTATTGTGTCATTATATAGAGCTGGGTGTTATTATACTGATGCAGATACCACTGACCCTATAACCAGCCCTCCTCTGGCTATACCCATGTGCCAGTGTCACTACTGTGTCATTATATAGTGCTGGGTGTTATTATACTGATGCAGATACCACTGACCCTATAACCAGCCCTCCTCTGGCTATACCCATGAGCCAGTGTCACTACTGCGTCTTTGTATAGTGCTTGGTGTTAATATACTGATGCAGATACCACTGATCGTATAACCAGCCCTCATCTGGCTATACCCATGATCCAGTGTCACTACTGTGTCATTATATAGTGCTTGGTGTTATTATACTGATACAGATAACACTGATCCTAAAACCAGCCCTCCTCTGGCTATACCCATGAGCCAGTGTCACTACTGTGTCATTATATAGTGCTGGGTGTTATTATACTGATACAGATACCACTGATCCTATAACCAGCCCTCCTCTGGCTATACCCATGAGCCAGTGTCACTACTGTGTCATTATATAGCACTGGGTGTTATTATACTGATGCAGATACCACTGATCCTATAACCAGCCCTTGTCTAGCCATACACATGTGCCAGTGTCACTATAAAGTGCTGGGTGTTATTATACTGATGCATATTAGTGATCCTATAACAAGCCCTCCTCTAGATATACCCATGAGCCAGTGTCACTACTGTGGCATTATATAGTGCTAGGTGTTATTATATACAGATACCACTGACCCTATAACCAGCCCTTATCTAGCCATACGCATGTGCCAGTGTCACTACTGGGTCATTATATAGTGCTGGGTGTTATTATACTGATGCATATTACTGATCCTATAACTAACCCTCCTCTGGATATACCGATGAGCCAGTGTCACTACTGTGTCATTATATAGCGCTGGGTGTTATTATGCTGATGCAGATACCACTGACCCTATAACCATACGCATGTGCCAGTGTCACTACTGTTTCTTTCTATAGAGCTGGGTGTTATTATACAGATGCAGATACACATCCAGTATTACACTCAGGCTTTATTTATTCCATAACTTATCACCCAATATCGCTAGCAGTCTCTTGACTAACCACTAACTTTATTCACACTACATATTTTTTTTATTCCTATTATTTAATCAGAAAGAAAAGATATACTAAGGTTGTGGCGGACACTGCTAGGGCTAGTCACGGACACCAGTGTCCCTGACCATTTCATTACTGTCCATGAATAAGCACATTTCTCTAAAGCTAATCTTCTATTTTTCATCTGTTAATGTACAAGAAATAGCTACATTTATACCTCAACAAACAATATCTCATAGAAAGTTTTTTTATATTGATTTTTTATACAAAAAAAAATAAAATCTGTTATATGATGCTTTCACATAAATTAATGTGTATTTGTATTTCTAGAAGTCATGATATGCTTTTATCTCATATTTTTTTTATTTTTTATAAATGATTATTAATGCTAGAATTTGTACATATATTGTTGCACATACTTGTATATATATATATATATATATATATATATATATATATGTATATATATATATATATATATATATATATATATATAAAAAATATGTATATACATATATATATATATATGTGTGTGTGTGTGTGTGTTATGTCAGAAATATTTTGCAAACATATTTACGTCCCTAAATTCCTTTTTTTATTCTAAACAATGTTGTCTTTCATATCTCTGTGTTTATTTATACCACTATAAGTATATAGTGTAAATGTATTATTATTCTGAGCAGGAATATAGCATGTAATCAGGGTGTCATATGTATTTATTTGCAATCAATAGATATTTTAAGAGCTGGGCCAGTTTTCTCCCTGTACCTGTGTAATCCCTTCTGATTGCAATCTAGTTTTAAAAACCACCCCTTCACAGGTGTTATAAAATGGGCTGGCATATAAGATGAAATTTCTTACTGAAAAACAAATTCAAGAGAAGGAAGAATACACTGAAAATAGCATGCCAGTAAAGAGGTGATTTTAATTTCTGCTGTATCTGAATCATGACAGTTTAAAGTTAGCTGGGCTATCCCTTTGAGCTATCAGCTTAATATTATATTAAATCAAACATCAATTCAAATTTTAAAATCCTTGTCTAAAATATTTCAAGGGGTGTCCTAATGTCAGCATCAATGTTTATCTTTAATACTAATTTCACATATACATACTTTGAAAGTATAATACACAATGTAACAATACACAATGTAACAAATGACACTTACAAGTTCTGACAAATGATAAATGACACAAGTATCGAGCAAATTGATTAGTTAGATATAGTTTAAAATGTGTATTTAAAACAGATTGGCCGATGTCATAAATCATGTGATTATGCATATTCCAATCGAAAGTGGTGGAAAAATTCACTAGTGTGTGGGATGTTTAGGAGTTTGCGTCATAATTGGTGCGAAAAGTGTTGAGTCAAATATGGCGCGAAGTGGAGAGTGGGACTTGTATTACATGGCTTAAACATGGTGCACATAGGTTTTTCCAAAAAATAAAAAGGAAGCTAACTATATTATGTTGTGTACTTATTTCATGTTTATCGCTATATCTATTAGTGCAACAAGTTTGGGGCAAAATTTTGCACCAAATTTGTAGAAATAATATTGTCCCCTTGCTTTGTAATGAGAGACAAAGAGGCATATTTAAGAAATGTCTTGCGGACCATATCCGACAGTGCGGATCAGGTCCGCAAGACATCGCTGAATGCGGAGAGCAATACGCTCTCTGCATTTAACCTTGCACCAGCAGCTCTTGTGAGCTGCTGGTGCAACGCCGCCCCCTGCAGACTTGCGGCCAATGGGCCGCCAGCAGGGGGTGTCAATCAACCCGATCATACTAGATCGGGTTGAATTGTTGCGATTCCTGTCCGCCTGCTCAGAGCAGGCAGACAGGTTATGGAGCAGCGGTCTTTGTGACCGCTGCTTCATAACTGCTGTTTCTGGCGAGTCTGAAGACTCGCCAGAAATACGGGGCATCAAGCTTCTTTTGGAGCTTGATAGATAGGCCCCCATGTTGTAACATAATCCATAAGTAGTAATGTATTATTCATTTTTATCCCTATACTGTATCTACTAGTACACCAAATGTGGCGCAATAATATCGTTTGACTTAGAAAGGGTATACAAATTTAATAAAGTTTCTAATTTACTTTTATTATGTAATATACTTCATTCTCTTGCAGCATCTAACATAAGCTTTCTGTGTTTTCAGACTCCCATTGAGTTCTATGGCATCCGCGACCTCAAGGGTGGCTGATTGAAAACCAGGTACGCTGAGTCGGAAAAGACGCAAGTGTAAATGTAGAATTTTTGATAACTTCGTGAGAGCTTCAAATAGTGTTGATTAGGAGGGCGAATGAAAACGATTCCGCTCGAATACCACGGTTTTCAACTCGCATCGATCTGTGTCGGATTGAGATCGCAGGATCGTATTTTACGTCACAAATTTCAACATTTGCCGATCTTGATGCTTTGATAACTACAGCGGATCAATCTTACGACAATTACAACATGTAATTCAAGCGTATTTTCAGTTGATGCTTTGATAAATAGGCCCCTTGGTCATAATTTTTTTTTCCTTTTGTGCTGTTTGTGCTGTCTGCAAGGATGAAAAACAATATTTATACATTTGTACAAATCAAATATTAGTCTAATGGGAAGATTAGAAAAGTAACACAATTTTTAAATTGTCTTGGTCTACTAAATGTAATGTTTTCTGGTTCTTTCAGGTTATCTTTGTTGTCTGCTGTGTGATTGCTGAAGTTATCTGACTTTTTTTTAAGTCGTTTCAAATTTTTCTCCATCTAGGATAGAATGAAACATTCAAAGAAAAGATTAGTCTGAGAATAACATGTAGATGATTTTTTTTTAAAGTTTTAGGGGTAGATTTACCAAGCAGCGGATGCTGATATCTATCCCCGTACTTTCCAGCTCGCCGGAAATGTAGGTTAAGAAGCAGTGGTCATAAGACCACTGCTCCTTAACTCATCCTCCAACCTGGTTGCGGACAGCAATCAGTCCGATAAGAAACTATCGAGTTGATTGACACCCCTGCTAGCGGTGAATTGGCTGCGAATGTGCAGGGGGTAGCATTGCACAAGCATTTCACTAGAAATGCTTGTGCAATGATAAATGCAGACTATGGGGCCCATTTATCAAGCTCCAATGGTGCAATGTTAAATGTGGAGAGCGTATTGCTCTCCGCATTCAGCGAGGTCTTGTGAACCTGATCCGCACTGTCGGATCAGGACCGCAAGACCTTTAATAAATTGGCCCCAGTGTATGCTGTCGCCATTTATCGATGTGCGTCGGACATGATCCGCTGCCTGCACATTGATAAATCTACCTCTTAGTGTCTATAAAACAATGGGAGCTGCCATGTTGTTACTTAGGTTTTTATTTCTCTGCTGAGGCCTGTTACGGTACCAACAGGATACCAAGGGTTAATACCAGGGAACAATGTCCTGCATAGGGAATCAGCAATTCACAACCCAGCCAGGTTTCAGGTTTAAAACAGAATGTCATTTATTAAAAGCTATGCCTAGTATTTATGCAGGTCTGACCCCCCAGATGGGGGTTGAAAAGCTGTTGTACATTACATGGAGGGAACACGCCCTTTGACATGATACAATAGAATACATTACTTTACTTAGGCATATAACAAGTTAAACATAAGACACAATGGAGTCCTTATCACCAACAGTCTGACTCTGGAGGTGATTAAACAATGGAATGTTTATCACTAACTTAATTATAGCTGATGCCAGCAAACCTGTCTTTAGAAATTAGCTTCTTAAAGCTAAACACAGTTAACTCCTTCAGTCCTGACAGAAAGGTCTGTCACAAGGCCAATTTCTGTGTGGAATATAACAGTGTTCTGCACTTCCACTTTTAACAGGAACTGAAATGCTCGCAATTGTTATAATGAAATTGCAGGAAAAGGGGACAAAATAAATAATGAAAGTATATTGCAAAGTTTATTTTATTATTTTATTGAGGTTACAAATGGAAGTGCACTACTCTTCAAATAATAAAAATATAAAAATAAAGTAAGTGTAGAGCCAAATAGGCTTGCAGCGACATAAGGGTTAAGGCTGTCTGGGAGAGTGAAGTTAGAGGGAGTTACTGGTGTTTGCAACAATGTTGCAGGGGTAGGGAGTGGCTTAACTTTCTTATACTGATGCACTGCATTTCCTGTTCCTCTTTGACCTTGGACAAGAAGCTGACAAGTTGATCCTTCTTCACAGAAGCAGAAGCTGACAAGTTGATCCTTCTTCACAGAAGCAGATTACTTCTCCATTCTTCAATCCTTTCATCATGAGGCCTTCCAGATGATCATCCGCTCCTCCCCTGAGATTTAGGGAGGGAAAAGTTCCTGTTACTAGGCGTGGATTACAAGAGCAGCAGCTAAGTATTACTGAAGCTGATCAAATTATTCCCCTTTCTCAAATTATTGAGGCAACACCTCCCTCACCACCTACAGACCAGGCCACTATTAACCAGCCTAATTTAGCAACTAGGCAAATAACAGAAAACAATCCCCCTAGGCAAAACATTCTCACTGTGGAAATGCCCCCCCCTCCAAGCTCCCAGCTTCAGGCACACACTATCTCTCCCCCTCCCCACCAGCCTACCCCCCCTGCTTTGGCCACACAAGCAGCTGGTAATCAGGACCTAAATATTTTGGGGATGTTTGCATCTCTACCACCAAATGCGGCAGGTGCAGTTGCATCCCTGCTTTCCTCTCTTGCGCAAGCGATATCTGCAGGAAGCCCCCTACAAAACTTTAATCTGGCCCCTAGTGCTGCCGTTTCTGGCGATGTTAGCCCCTTGACTTT
This sequence comes from Bombina bombina, assembly GCF_027579735.1. Lineage (NCBI taxonomy): Eukaryota > Metazoa > Chordata > Amphibia > Anura > Bombinatoridae > Bombina > Bombina bombina. Next base: position 165,665,683 of record NC_069509.1, read on the forward strand.
GGCCCCCATTGCGACCGCGCCTGTTTTGGCGCCAAAAACGCCATCTTTAATTCCTTCTATGGGCTCTGACACAGCCCCTGCTTCTAGGGCCCCCACTGCGAGCCGCGCGCATCCTGCTGCGTTGGTCCCGCCCCCTCCAGTAACTGTTTCTAGGCAGCTCTTCCCCGGGCCCAATCCTAACATCATGACCCCCCAGCAAAGGTTACCGCACTCATCCGATGGACCGGTGTCATCTCGGCCGCAAGCGGTAAGCGGAGCTAATCCTACAGAAGGCCTCCTTCCCCTGCATCCTCCTAGGCTGCATGTGGAGTTGCCGCTGACGTCACTTCCGGCCGAGCGTGCTTACGCTTCTGGTGACGTCAGCGGAGTACTCATTCAGCCACGCGGTAGATCGGCAGCCAGATGCGGACTCCTGGCAGGTGAGCACCGTAAGCGCTCTCTAGCCAGGGGCTGCCTAGTCGGTCACCGGAGGGGCTTTGGGGTCCACAGACAACTGGCTACTAGGCGTGGGAGCGGGGTAGCTGTGTTTGAGAGCGGGGCCCAAGGCATTAATACGCACACGCATGAGTCTAACGTTGTGACTGATAATGTTATGCAGAGACATAAAACCGCTACTCAAAACGTTAGGGTTAACCCTGTGGGAATGAATGTTATTAACCCTATGGAAATGAATGCTAATGTGCAAAATCGCAATATTAACCCTATGGAAATGAATGCTATGGAAATGAATGCTAATGTGCAAAATCGCAATATTAACCCTATGGAAATGAATGCTAATGTGCAAAATCACAATATTAACCCTATGGAAATGAATGCTATGGAAATTAATGCTAATGTGCAAAATCGCAATATTAACCCTATGGAAATGAATGCTAATGTGCAAAATCACAATATTAACCCTATGGAAATTAATGCTAATGTGCAACATCACAATATTAATGCTATTAATGTACAAACACAAAATGTTAATATGGTTAGGGTTGCTGCAGATGTGCACACACATCATGTCAGCACATTTTCAAAGGTTGCCACACAGACAAATACTGGTATCATTGGTGTGAATGAGGATAGGCAGACATTACCTGTTGCAAATAATTATGCAGCTAGACCCAGCTCAGTTAATGCGGCTATGAGCAGGGATAACACTGTTAGGGATGTGCATGTGGGGATGGCTGGGGTGAATGCTGCAAGTGATTCTAATATGGCTGCTAACATTAATGTTATTCATGTACCTGTGCAAACGGTCCCTGCTGATAATTTTCCTGTGCATGGGGGTTTGAATGGCCAGAATTTGTCAAATGTCAGTAAGGTTCAGGCGCAACTGGAAAACAGGGTGACTGATTCTGTGAATGTGCCGCAATTGGGATTTGGGGCACCTCAGGTCACACCTGGGCTTCCCCTGGTTCAAGGGCAAAGTGCTCGCAATTTCCTCTCTGTCTTGCAGGAAGTCTTGTCCGGGAAACAGAACACATCCGGCATGTCATCCACTGGAACAGCTTCCTCATCCGATGCAGCGGCCCCATCAGCAGCGCAGCAGACGGTCCCATTAACAGCACGTCAGGCCCCATCGACAGCACAGCAGGCCCCCTCTATCGTTCCCGAAGGTGTAACCTCGGTAGCTCCACAAACATCGGCAGCTCCACAGACTCCTGTAGCGGCAGCAGCATCTGCAGCAGAGGCCCCCAACACATCTTCAGCGGAAATGGTGAGGCATATGCACCTAATCACCCTAGGGAACACATATCTGATTCTTCCTCTACTGACTCTGATTTAAGTAGTGACATGTCTTTAGGCTTCAAAACTAAGGGCCAAAAGCGTATGTACAAGATGCTTAAGGAAATGAGGTCAGACAAGTTACAGAAAGATCAGAGAAATGAGGTAGTAACCACATTAGCCACCGCCCAACCACAAACCACTCCAGCAGTGGCCAGTAGGAAATTAGCTTTGGCTGGCGATGCCTTGTCCTGCCCAATTTTCTCTCTTCATGGTCACTTGAAGAAGAAATTGGTAAGGAGAATCCAAGAGGGCAGATATGTTAACATTTTCGAACTTTCCCTTGAGGCGCATAGGCAAAAAGAGAAGAGTGCGGATGGAACAGGCCCTAAAAGAGTCAAGCGACCAGAAACGTTTGACGAGTGGCTCAAGTGTTTCCGGATCCTTTCCTCTTGCTACTTAGATAAATTTCCAGACCAAGGGCAGGCGCTCCTTAAGCACACTGATACAATCCATTGGATTTACCAGCACCATAAAGAGGGAGTGTGGAGAGACTATGATTCCAATTTCCGAAGGAAAATGGATGGCAATTCAGCGCTAGCATTCGGGTCTCAAGAAATGCATTTGTGGTCCCGTCTGGGCTCTGAGAGATCACCCTCACCACCGCAAAGTAACAGGGGCATGGGGACCCGTTTTCAAAGCAGGAGCAGGCGTAAGGGTAGGGAGTGCTGGGCCTTTCAAGAGAAGAGGTGCGACAAGGGCTCAGCATGCCTGTACCGGCATGTATGCAAGTTTTGCGGCGTGCCGCACCCGGGAGCGGATTGCTCCCGAAGAAAGGACACTAACACAGACAAATCAACAGCACGGCAACCCCTTGCTGCTAAGGGCGCCCACCCCGGTGAGGGTGGACGCTCTTGAGCTGTGGTTGCGCACATATCCTGACCGCCAAGCAGCAGGCTTGCTCTTGGCGGGGTTTAGGGATGGTTTTGTGATACCCACCAATAAACCTGTGGTGGGTTCACAAAATCATCGTAATTTGAAATCGGCCTATCAATACCCAGGGGTGGTTAGGGAGAAGCTAGCGAAGGAAATAGCTTTAGGGAGAGTAGTGGGCCCCTTTGGGGTCCCTCCTATGGATAATTTGGTTATCTCCCCTCTGGGGGTGGTCCCAAAGAAGGAACCAGGAAAGTTCCGCCTAATACAGCACCTATCTTACCCCAGGGGCCAATCGGTCAATGATGCTATCGCCCCGGAGCTTAGCACGGTTCACTACCAACCATTTGATAAAGCTCTTGATCTGGTCCGTGGTTTTGGGAGAGGTGTCTTGTTGGCGAAACTGGATATCGAATCCGCCTTCCGTCTCCTTCCTTTGCACCCTGCATCATTTCACCTTATGGGATGTAAATTTGAGGGTAATTACTACGTGGACAGATGTTTACCCATGGGGTGTGCCATCTCATGCTCTATGTTCGAATGTTTTAGTACATATTTACACTGGGCAAGAAGCCATATTGGGGGGAGGGGACTACGTAGCACACTATCTCGATGATTTCCTCCTGGTAGGGGAGTGCAATACAGACAGGTGTAGCCACCTTATGGTTGAAATGAGGAGTCTCATGTCACAACTCGGGGTCCCTTTAGCAGAGGATAAGACACAGGGTCCATGTACTACTTTGACCTTCCTGGGTATTGAAATAGACACCTTGCAGATGGTATGCAGGCTGCCTATAGAAAAGGTACAAAACATGTTGGCTTCAGTTAGGGCGGCTGTTTCCAAAAAATACATATCTTTGAGGGAATTGCAGTCCCTTTTGGGGTTGTTAAACTTTGCCTGTAGGGTGATCCCAATGGGCAGAGTTTTTAATAGGAGGCTGGAAAATCCGCTTAGGGGCAACCCCAGCGTGTCAACGAAAATACTTGTATCACAGGACATGAGGGATGACCTAAAAGTCTGGGATATGTTTTTGAGCCAATTTAACGGAATTACTGTCTGGCGGGACCCCCCGATATCCAGTCAGATCCTGCATCTGTTTACAGACGCAGCGGGGTCCCAAGGTTACGGTGCCTATTTCCAAAGGGAATGGTACGCCGGACCATGGCCGTTGGAATGGAGTTCTACTCCCCTGATCAGGAACATGACCCTCCTTGAATTGTTCCCAATTGTCATGGCAGTTGAGCTGTGGGGGCTGAGGTTGCGGAATAAGTCGGTAATATTTTGGACAGATAACTTAAGTGTTGTGCATTCCATTAATAGACTTTCCGCTTCCTCGGTAACTGTGGTTCGATTGTTGCGGCACCTAGTTCTGAGGTGCCTCCAACTCAACATTAATTTCCAATCTCTTGTTTTTTTTCAATTAATCATTGCTGGTCACCTTGGTAGCACTTCCACAATGTGTGTGCTAGGTTGCAAATAGTTTTTTTTGTGGTGTGCTTAACCAAAACAACCCTTTGTTGTATCTATTAATTTCCAATCTAGTCATGTGCCAGGGGTCAATAACGTTATAGCAGATCCCCTATCTAGATTTGATTGGGCTACTTTTAGATGATTAGCACCACGGGCGGCAGAGGCAGGGCTAACCTGTCCCGGTTTTCTTTGGCAGCTAGTGGAACATGGCTATCCTTAATCCCATTGGTCCGCTCATCCCTCGCCCCAGCGACCTGGCGAACCTACGTTAGCCATTGGAAGGAATGGGACCAATTCTGCACTACGCGGAGGGCGGAGTCATCAGTCAGCTCTCAAGTGATGCTGGGTGAGTGGCTAGTAAGTATGCAAGCGCTAGGTTTGCGAAAAGGGGCGGTCCAGTCACACATGGCAGCCCTATCTTTTTTCTTCAAACTACTGGGTTCCGGGGACCCCACAGGCTGTTTTTTCATTAGACAGACTCTCAAGGGTTGGGGGCGGATGCAGCCCAACAAGGGAGATATTAGGGAACCTATTACTCGGGACCGGCTTGAGAGGCTGGTAGCGGTTTTACCTAGCATTTGTAAGTCGGAATTTGAGGTTTTACTTTTCAGAGCAGCCTTCGTCCTGGCATTCGCAGGGGCCCTGCGTATTAGAGAACTAGTGTCCCCGTCTAAAAAGCATATGAAAAAGGGGGTGCAATTTGACCATGTCAAAATTTCGCCACCCGCTGTCTTACTTTTTATACCTAAATCAAAAACAGATCAAGCGGCTAGGGGTGCTTGGCTAACTTTTAAAGCGCAAGGGGATCCTTGCTGCCCCATGGTGGCTGGCCAATTTTTGGTACATGAGAACGGAACGGCTCTTTCTATCTACCAGTTTCGTAGGGTCTTGGCGCTTGCGGTAGAATCAGCTGGTTTCGACCCCTCCAGGATTACCCCTCATTCATTCCGCATTGGAGCGGCTACAGATGCTGCCTTGCGGGGGGCACAGGAGCATACTATTAAAACACTGGGTCGCTGGCGATCAAATCGGTATAAGTTGTATGTTCGCCCATTATCTGGTAGCAGTGGTTCTCACCATGTGTAATGAGAAAATAAAGGGGGGGTGTTTTGTTGATTCCCTTCTTACATAAGACTTGCTTCTATCTTCCAGGTGTATGCAAGGTTTCAACAAGGGTATCGATCGTGGGCCATTCCTTCATTCATTGGGCAGCGATACGTGCTCTCACCAGGGTTGGGGGGCAGAATTTGGGTTTCCCCGCATCAAAGGCTTCCATCCGTTGGCTGGGGTTTAAGGGTTTGTGCTGGCCCCAGCTCCCCAATGTTCTCACAGATGCCCATAGACGGTGGGGTAAACCTCACATTATTCTAATACATTTAGGGGGTAATGACATGGGTGCCATTCCATCTCTTGAATTGACCAAAATTATTCAGTCAGACTTAGGCTGGCTTAGGGCATGGATGCCGGGGGTAATTATAGGTTGGTCTAATGTAATAGCGCGCCGCCAATGGCGATATATGGGATCCTCAGGCGCAGCCTATAGGGTGAGAAAGAAGCTGAACAGGGATGTGGGCGCGGCCGTCACTGGTAACCAGGGCTTCGTGGTATGGCACGATGCCATTACAGCCAACAAGCGGGAGCTCTATAGACCTGATGGGGTTCATTTATCTGATGTAGGGTTAGACTTATTTTTAGGGGATTTGTCAAAAGCTCTCGCTCCCTTCCTGTAAGTCAGGTCGGGTGGGTGGCGGCAAGTGATACCTGAGATGCTATCCCTTGTGGCGGGAGGTTTGCGGCCCAGTAGTGGCGAACAGGGGGAGTGATGGCCAGGCTGATGAGGGTGGGGCTCGATTACTTCAGTTACCTGGAGTGCCCCTCCCTCTGGGTAGGTAGGCCAGAAGAACTTGTAACACCCCTAGTAGCATTTCCATTTCTCGTACAGAGTTTTCTGCTGTTGCCTTCCATCAGGCCGCTCTCCTCTGTTGTCCGGGGGGTTAGTCTTAGCCTCTCATTTGCCGCCATCTGTTGAATTATTATCTGTCGGTTTATTTAATAGTTAATCCTAAAGTTATAGGTTAATAAAAGGGACCAGTGATGGTTCAAAGATTTTACCCAAATACTTGTGTCTGTCTTTATTAAGGTTAGGCCCCGTGGGCCAGTTAAAGCATAGTTATGTTTATGTTTATTGAAGGTTATATTTTTCCCCTCCCCTCTTCTGGGATCGACAAGGTAAGCCTTTAATCCCTTAAGTAAGTGTAGAGCCAAATCGGCTTGCAGCGACATAAGGGTTAAGGCTGTCTGGGAGAGTGAAGTTAGAGGGAGTTACTGGTGTTTGCAACAATGTTGCAGGGGTAGGGAGTGGCTTACCTTTCTTATACTGATGCACTGCATTTCTTGTTCCTCTTTGACCTTGGACAAGAAGCTGAAAAGTTGCCCGCCTTCCCACCCATTTTGCGGCATGAGAGTTTAGGTAGGGTGCTAAGGCTGAGGTAGGGATAGGTGTCCTAATCTGTGTAAGCCCTTGGCTGTAGTTTTACCTCCCTCTGCGAATAACCGGCTTAAGCGGCAGGTTGTCTCAGAGCCTATTGGATGGTAGGTTAAAAGAGCACCCTAACTGCGGGAGGTTTGCAGCCCAGTAGCGGCGAACGGGGGGAGTGATGGCCAGGCTGATGAGGGTGGGGCTCGATTACTTCAGTTAACTGGAGTGCCCCTCCCTCCGGGTAGGTAGGCCAGAAGAACTCGTAACACCCCTAGTAGCATTTCCATTTCTCGTGCAGAGTTTTCTGCTGTCGCCTTCCATCAGGCCGCTCTCCTCTGTAGTCCGGGGGGTTAGTCTCAGCCTCTCATTTGCCGCCATCTGTTGAATTATTATCTGTCGGTTTATTTAATAGTTAATCCTAAAGTTATAGGTTAATAAAAGGGACCAGTGATGGTTCAAAAATTTTACCCAAATACTTGTGTCTGTCTTTATTAAGGTTAGGCCCCGTGGGCCAGTTAAAGCACAGTTATTGCCATTATTAAGGTTAGGCCCCGTGGGCCAGTTAAAGCATAGTTATGTTTATGTTTATTGAAGGTTATATTTTTCCCCTCCCCTCTTCTGGGATCGACAAGGTAAGCCTTTAATCCCTTATGCCATTGCTACAAACATAAAATCAAGAAAATAGAGAGACGCACTCACTGAGACAGAACAATAGCTAGAAAAACTTCTGTGCTTGTCCACAAGGCCAGTGCCACTCAGGGTGCGCGTTCTTTTTGCACACTATGCCTTTTCACAGAGAAAAAATATCCTGTAGCATATCAGTCTGATCCTGCCCAATGACAGTCCAGTGCCGAAATACCAGGCAATTCTCCTCTGAACAAGACAAACAACAAACCCCAGACGTACGTTTCGGCCTCTCTTGGGCCTCGTCGGTGAGGTGCAGTTGCATATCTCTAGGGCATGTGTGCAAGGAGTCCAACGTCTGGTTTCCCCCTTTTTTACTCTTAGGGAGACCTAAGAGTAATTTTCATAAAATCAAGAAAATAGAGACGCACTCACTGAGACAGAACAATAGCTAGAAAAACTTCTGTGCTTGTCCACAAGGCCAGTGCCACTCAGGGTGCAGTCTCTTTTTGCACACTATGCCTTTTCACAGAGAAAAAATATCCTGTAGCATATCAGTCTGATCCTGCCCAATGACAGTCCAGCACCGAAATACCAGGCAATTCTTCTCTGAACAAGACAAACAACAAACCCCAGACGTACGTTTCGGCCTCTCTTGGGCCTCGTCAGTGAGGTGCAGTTGCATATCTCTAGGGCATGTGTGCAAGGAGTCCAACATCTGGTTTCCCCCTTTTTTTTACTCTACAGGATATTTTTTCTCTGTGAAGGGGCATAGTGTGCTAAAAGAGTATGCACCCTGAGTGGCACCCTAAAATGAACAGGCACAGAAGTATTTCTAGCTTTTGTTCTGTCTCAGCTGAGTGCATCTCTCTCTCTTTTTATATTTATGCAAATTGCTCTTGGGTCTTCCTAAGAGTAAAAGGGGAAACCAGACGTGGACTCCTTGCACACATGCCCTTAGAGAGATGCGACTGCACCTCACTGACAAGGCCCACAGAAGGCCGAAATGATCGGCTGGGGTTGTTGTTTCTCTTGTTCAGAGAAGAATTGCCTGGTATTTTGGTGCTGGACTGTCATTGGGCAGGGTCAGACTGATATGCTACAGGATATTTTTTCTCTGTGAAGGGGCATAGTGTGCTAAAAGAGTATGCACCCTGAGTGGCACCCTAAAATGAACAGGCACGGAAGTATTTCTAGCTTTTGTTCTGTCTCAGCTGAGTGCATCTCTCTCTCTCTTTTTATATTTATGCAAATTGCTCTTGGGTCTCCCTAAGAGTAAAAGGGGAAACCAGACATGGACTCCTTGCACACATGCCCTTAGAGAGATGGAACTGCACCTCACTGACGAGGCCCACAGAAGGCCGAAACGATCGTCTGGGGTTGTTGTTTCTCTTGTTCAGAGAAGAATTGCCTGGTATTTCGGTGCTGGACTGTCATTGGGCAGGGTCAGACTGATATGCTACAGGATATTTTTTCTCTGTGAAGGGGCATAGTGTGCTAAAAGAGTATGCACCCTGAGTGGCACCCTAAAATGAACAGGCACGGAAGTATTTCTAGCTTTTGTTCTGTCTCAGCTGAGTGCATCTCTCTCTCTTTTTATATTTATTGCTACAAACATATCAGTCTATACATTGTGTATATAATTAGATAATACATTCTTCTATTAGACCTGTGGTTACAATAGCCTTTCTTAGCAAAGAAAAAAAAATCTTAATACATATAATTGATTACATAACATGTCCATTATACATTTTTCAGAAGACAATGATTAATATATAATCCTTTAAACTTCTATAACTTGAAGCGCATGTGCTCATGCGCGAAACGCGTAAGATAGGAGCTTACCTGTTGGTTTTAATGGAAGCCTGCTCCTAATAAAACTTTTTTGCATTCACCTACAAGACTCAGCGCTCCTTTTTCCTCATTTTACATATAACTTGTTTGCTAAGGGCCAAAATAAATAGCAAACAACTATTACCGGAATACAGAAAACATTTGTAGATTACAGAAACACATCTGACTTTTCTTGGGATATGTTTTTTTTTTAATTTAAATATATTTTTTATTGAGGTTATGAGAAATATTACATATAATATTAATCCAAAAACAATGAGAGCATAACATTGAGTAATATATTATTCACCCAAAAATATAGGAAAGAAGTAGAGATATAACAACTCTGGGAATGGATTCTGTGTGTCTCAGGAAGAACATAAATACAATAACTATGAAATATACAGCTATATCTGGTGTATACACTGCCAGTATTGTAGCTAAAGAGATTTATAACAAGTATCTAATAAACGAAAGTAATATTGTAAGACAAGCGTAATTAGTAAGTCAGTGCAGGATAATGAAACCTCATTTTTAGATTATAGAAATAGAGAGTATGGACCCCATATTGCCGTAAAGAACATTCACAAAGTTATTTATTCTAGTAAAATTGGGGCAAATGTGGATTAGTTTCTGTTTGGTCGCTTTTGGACCAAATTAGCGAGGAGGGGGAAAAGGAAGTGCAGCGGGCCAAAGCCGCTCTAAGTGAAGTGGGGGAAGGGATGGGGAGTGGAACCATATAGGATACCAGAATAGTTAAGTGGAGGGAGTGAGTAAAGGTCATATTATATAGTTATAAAGGTGGGCATCCAAGGAACGACTTGCTGTTTGTATGACTAGTAGGGAGGGATATAGCTAGATCAAGGTATAGTAATTAATGGGGTAAGGTGTGTCTATTATGCATGATATATATAGAAAGCCCTAGATATGACGGTGTTTTAGCATCCCTTAGATATTGTGTGTAATGCTCCTTATGATGTGTAGTGACTGAGTTATTTCACTTACTAGTATTGAGCTGCATAAATCAAGCGATAATACTCTGAGGTCCCGGCCGCTGACCCAGTAGTATATCCTTATAGATGTTAGGTATGTAAACCATAATAGAATTAGCTGCAATACTGAAAGAGGTCTTGATCATGTATATAGTGTCATTTACTGTTATCTCGGAGACTTATCGCTCTTCTGGGGGCATATCAGGGCTCCAACCCTTTTAGATAAAAAGGGAGCGTCTATTTAATCCTATGAGGATTGAGAGGATCAAAGCTTTATACATATTGCAAGTTAATGTTTAGTTTTGTTTACTTCTATACAGGTTTCTCATATCTGATTGCCCTTATAGGGATGATGAACCTTGCCAATAACACAAATTAGTGCCAGAAGGTAGAATTACTCATAGATAAACCACCTCTTGAGATCATAGTGTAGACACTAGTGGATGTGTGCATGCACATAGACAAATCCAAAGTGACACGTAGATAGATATATCCACACACCCATATACATATACCCACAGATACCTACCTGTGCGCCTTTATTTAGTTACAACATATATAAAATTATGTGAGCTAAGTCCCTAAAGAAAGAGTGATAAGATTTATATGAATAGATTAAATCAACTTACTTAAAAGTTCATCATTCAATGGACTTAATATTTTTGGGATGAATAGTATGGGGGGTAATTATCAAGCCGTCAACCTCAAATACGCTGGAATTCCACAGCGTATTTGTGGCGAGGCTGATTCGCCTAAGTTATCAAGCCCTTTACACCTGCAAAAGTAGAATTTTGTGACGTAAGCTTCAATCCGCCGGACTCAGTCCGACACAGATCGATTCTTACGTCACTCCAGATGTTCCGCACACAAGTTCGGCACAATCTGACTACTTTTGCTAGTTATCAAAAAACTAGCAGGTACGCTCGGCACTTTTCCGGCCCAGCGTACCTGGTTTTCAAATCATAGGAATCAATGGGAGTCTGACCATAGCGAAAGTTCATGTTCGCTGCTGCCTGACATCCCATTGATTCCTATGGGAGCTGTCTACATTTAACACCCTAACATGTACCCCGAGTCTAAACACCCCTAATCTGCCCCCCTACACCGCCGCAACTAAATAAAGTTATTAACCCCTAAACCGCCGCTCCCGGAGCCCACCGCCACTCTAATAAATTGATTAACCCCTAAACCGCCACTCCCGGAGCCCACCGCAAGCTATAATAAATATGTTAACCCCTAAACGGCCGCTCCCGGTCCCCGCCGCAACTATAATATATGTATTAACCCCTAAACCGCCGCTCCCGGACCCCGCAACAATCTATATTAAACTTATAATCTGCACCCCCTACACCGTTGCCACCTATAATACATTTATTAACCCCTATCCTGCCCCCCACTACACCGCCGCCACTGTAATAAAATTATTAACCCCTAAAGTTAAAAGTCTAACCCTAACACCTCCCTAACTTAAAGGGACAGTTTACTCAAAAATTTTCTCCCCTTTAATTTGTTCCCAATGATCCACTTTACCTGCTGGAGTGTATTAAATTGTTTACAAGTAGCTCCTTTACCCTTATATTGGCATTTGAAATTGTTAATTTAGCATGTGGTATCCCCACCTATTCTGAAAGTTTGTGGCCGCGCGTACCAGCTATAGATAAGCTTTGTAAACACAGCCAGCAGAAGAAATTACACTCCCAGTGTGATAAAGCAGAGATAAGGTAATAAAATGTTGATTTTCCATTGTTCTCTCAAAGTATTGGTGATTGTTTTAAGGACAGATATAAGATAAAGAAGCAGGTATATGTACACAATGTGATACAGTAATGAGATCTGATTATACCTACAAGTTCAACCTATTTTATTAGGTTGTGGCTTCAAAACACAAAATCAGAGCTTTAATAAACAGAAATAAACCTTAAAAAGCTAATTTTCATACATTTTTTACTCTGCAGTTGGTAAAAAAAGCAATTGTAAACACATTAAGGGAAAAACTCTTTTACAGTATACTGTCCCTTTAAATATTAATTAAATAAATCTAAATAATATTTCTCTTATTAAATAAATGTATCCTATTTAAAACTAAATACTTACCTTTAAAATAAACCCTAATATAGCTACAATATAAATAATAATTATATTGTAGCTATCTTAGGATTTATATTTATTTTACAGGTAACTTTCAATTTATTTTAACTAGGTACAATAGCTATTAAATAGTTATTAATTATTTAATAGCTACCTAGCTAAAATAAAGAGAAATTTACCTGTAAAATAAATCCTAACCTAAGTTACAATTACACCTAACACTACACTATACTTTAATAAATTATTTCTATTTAAAACTAAATACTTACCTGTAAAATAAACCCTAACGGCTAGATTTAGAGTTGGGCGGTAGCCGTCAAAACCAGCGTTAGAGGGTCCTAACGCTGGTTTTTACCGCCCTCTGGTATTTGGAGCCAGTCATTAAAGGGTCTAACGCTCACTTTCCAGCCGCAAATTTTCCATAACGCAGATCCCCCTACGCCATTTGCGTTTCCTATCTTTTCAATGGGATCTATCTAACGCCAGTATTTAGAGTCGTGGCTGAAGTGAGCGTTAGAAATCTAACGACAAAACTCCAGCCGCAGAAAAAAGTCAGTAGTTAAGAGCTTTCTGGGCTAACGCCGGTTCATAAAGCTCTTAACTACTGTGCTCTAAAGTACACTAACACCCATAAACTACCTATGTACCCCTAAACCGAGGTCCCCCCACATCGCCGCCACTATATTTAAATTTTTTAACCCCTAATCTGCCGCTCCGTACACCGCCGCCACTTACGTTATCCCTATGTACCCCTAATCTGCTGCCCCTAACACTGCCGACCCCTATATTATATTTATTAACCCCTAATCTGCCCCCCACAACGTCGCCGCAAGCTACCTACAATAATTAACCCCTAATCTGCCGACCGGAGCTCACCGCTAGTATAATAAATGTATTAACCCCTAATCCGCCTCACTCCCGCCTCAATAACCCTATAATAAATAGTATTAACCCCTAATCTGCCCTCCCTAACATCGCCGACAGCTAACTTCAAGTATTAACCCCTAATCTGCTGACCGGAGCTCACTGCTACTCTAATAAATGGATTAACCCCTAAAGCTAAGTCTAACCCTAACACTAGCACTAATATAATTTAAATCTAACGAAATAAATTCACTCTTATTATATAAATTATTCCTATTTAAAGCTAAATACTTACCTGTAAAATAAATCCTAATATAGCTACAATATAAATTATAATTATATTGTACCTATTTTAGGATTAATATTTATTTTACAGGCAACTTTGTAATTATTTTAAACAGGTACAATAGCTATTAAATAGTTAATAACTATTTAATAGCTAAAATAGTTTAAATAATTACAAAATTACCTGTAAAATAAATCCTAACCTAAGTTACAATTAAACCTAACACTACACTATGAATAAATAAATTAAATAAAATACCTACAAATAAATACAATGAAATAAACTAACTAAAGCACAAAAAATAAAAAAGAACTAAGTTACAAAAAATAAAAAAAATATTTACAAACATTAGAAAAATATTACAACAATTTTAAACTAATTACACCTACTCTAAGCCCCCTAATAAAATAACAAAGCCCCCAAAAATAAAAAAATGCCCTACCCTATTCTAAAATAAAAATAGAAAAGCTCTTTTACCTTACCAGCCCTGAAAAGGGCCCTTTTCGGGGCATGCCCCAAATAATTCAGCTCTTTTGCCTGTAAAAAAAAAAACATACAATACCCCCCCCCCAACATTACAACCCACCACCCACATACCCCTAATCTAACCCAAACCCCCCTTAAATAAACCTAACACTAAGCCCCTGAAGATCTTCCTACCTTGTCTTCACCATGCCAGGTATCACTGATCTTTCCAGGCTCCGAAATCTTCATCCAAGCCCAAGCGGGGGCTAGACATCCATCATCCGGCTGAAGTCTTCTATCAAGCGACAGCTGAAGAGGTCCAGAAGAGGCTCCAAAGTCTTCATCCTATCCGGGCAGAAGAGTAGATCCGGACCGGCAACCATCTTCTTCCAAGCGGCATCTTCTATCTTCATCCGATGACGACCGGCTCCATCTTGAAGACCTCCACCGCGGATCCATCTTCTTCTTCCGACGACTTCCCGACGAATGACGGTTCCTTTAAGGGACGTCATCCAAGATGGCGTCCCTCGAATTCCGATTGGCTGATAGGATTCTATCAGCCAATCGGAAGTAAGGTAGGAAAATTCTGATTGGCTGATGGAATCAGCCAATCAGAATCAAGTTCAATCCGATTGACTGATCCGATCAGCCAATCAGATTGAGCTCGCATTCTATTGGCTGATCGGAACAGCCAATAGAATGCGAGCTCAATATATGTGACTGTGTGAGCTGTGCTGTATGAGTGTAGGTAGGTAACAGTGTGTGTGTGTGACTGTGTGAGCTGTGGTGTATGAGTGTGGGTAGGTAACAGTGTGTGTGTGAATGTGTGAGCTGTGCTGTATGAGTATGGGTAGGTAACATTGTGTGTGTGCCTGTGTGAGCTGTGCTGTATGAGTGTAGGTAGGTAACAGTGTGTGTGTGACTGTGTGAGCTGTGCTGTATGAGTATGGGTAGGTAACACTGTGTGTGTGTCTGTATGAACTGTGTTGTATGAGTTTGGGTAGGTAACAGTGTGTGTGTGACTGTGTGAGCTGTGTTTTATGAGTATGGGTAGGTAACAGTGTGTGTGTGACTGTGTGAGCTGTGCTGTATGAGTGTAGGTAGGTAACAGTGTGTGTGACTGTGTGAGCTGTGCTGTATGAGTGTGGGTCGGTAACACTGTGTGTGAATGTGTTAGCTGTGCTGTATGAGTATGGGTAGGTAACAGTGTGTGTGTGTTTGTAAGTGCTGTGCTGTATGAGTGTGGGTAGGTAACAGTGTGTGTGTGTGACTGTGGGAGCTGTGCTGTATGAGTATAGGTAGGTAACACTGTGCGTGTATATATGAGCTGTGCTGTATGATTATAGGTAGGTAAAACTGTGTGTGTCTGTATAAACTGTGCTGTATGAGTATAGGTAGGTAACACTGTGTGTCTGACTGTGAGCTTTGTTGTATGAGTGTAGGTAGGTAACACTGTGCATGTCTGTGTGAACTGTGCTGTATTAGTGTGGGTAGGTCACAATGTGTCTTTGTGTCTGTGTGAGCTGTGCTGTATAAGTGTGGCTAGGTAACACTGTGTGTGTGTCTGTGTGAGCTGTGTTTAATGAGGGTGGGTAGGTGACTTTATGTGTGTGTATGTGTGTATGTGTGCTGTTTGAGTGTGGATAGGTGACACGGTGTGTGTGTCTGTGTGAACTGTGTTGTTTAAGTGTGGGTATGTCACAATGTGTGTGTGTCTCTGTGAGCTATGCTGTTTGAGGTCCAGAAGAGGCTCCAAAGTCTTCATCCTATCCGGGCAGAAGAGTAGATCCGGACCGGCAACCATCTTCTTCCAAGCGGCATCTTCTATCTTCATCCGATGACGACCGGCTCCATCTTGAAGACCTCCACCGCGGATCCATCTTCTTCTTCCGACGACTTCCCGACGAATGACGGTTCCTTTAAGGGACGTCATCCAAGATGGCGTCCCTCGAATTCCGATTGGCTGATAGGATTCTATCAGCCAATCGGAAGTAAGGTAGGAAAATTCTGATTGGCTGATGGAATAAGCCAATCAGAATCAAGTTCAATCCGATTGGCTGATCCGATCAGCCAATCAGATTGAGCTCGCATTCTATTGGCTGATCGGAACAGCCAATAGAATGCGAGCTCAATATATGTGACTGTGTGAGCTGTGCTGTATGAGTGTAGGTAGGTAACAGTGTGTGTGTGTGACTGTGTGAGCTGTGTTGTATGAGAGTGGGTAGGTAACAGTGTGTGTGTGAATGTGTGAGCTGTGCTGTATGAGTATGGGTAGGTAACATTGTGTGTGTGCCTGTGTGAGCTGTGCTGTATGAGTGTAGGTAGGTAACAGTGTGTGTGTGACTGTGTGAGCTGTGCTGTATGAGTATGGGTAGGTAACACTGTGTGTGTGTCTGTATGAACTGTGTTGTATGAGTTTGGGTAGGTAACAGTGTGTGTGTGACTGTGTGAGCTGTGTTTTATGAGTATGGGTAGGTAACAGTGTGTGTGTGACTGTGTGAGCTGTGCTGTATGAGTGTAGGTAGGTAACAGTGTGTGTGTGTGACTGTGTGAGCTGTGCTGTATGAGTGTGGGTCGGTAACACTGTGTGTGAATGTGTTAGCTGTGCTGTATGAGTATGGGTAGGTAACAGTGTGTGTGTGTTTGTAAGTGCTGTGCTGTATGAGTGTGGGTAGGTAACAGTGTGTGTGTGTGACTGTGGGAGCTGTGCTGTATGAGTATAGGTAGGTAACACTGTGCGTGTATATATGAGCTGTGCTGTATGATTATAGGTAGGTAAAACTGTGTGTGTCTGTATAAACTGTGCTGTATGAGTATAGGTAGGTAACACTGTGTGTCTGACTGTGAGCTTTGTTGTATGAGTGTAGGTAGGTAACACTGTGCATGTCTGTGTGAACTGTGCTGTATTAGTGTGGGTAGGTCACAATGTGTCTTTGTGTCTGTGTGAGCTGTGCTGTATAAGTGTGGCTAGGTAACACTGTGTGTGTGTCTGTGTGAGCTGTGTTTAATGAGGGTGGGTAGGTGACTTTATGTGTGTGTATGTGTGTATGTGTGCTGTTTGAGTGTGGATAGGTGACACGGTGTGTGTGTCTGTGTGAACTGTGTTGTTTGAGTGTGGGTATGTCACAATGTGTGTGTGTCTCTGTGAGCTATGCTGTTTGAGTGTGGGTAGGTCACAATGTGTGTGCGTGTGTCTGTGTGAGCTGTGCTGTTTGAGTGTGGGTAAGTCACAATGTGTGTGTGTGTGTCTGTGTGAGCTTTTCTGTTTGAGTGTGGGTAGGTAACACGGTGTGTGTGTCTGTGTGAACTGTGCTGTATGAGTGTGGGTAGGTCACAATCTGTGTGTTTGTGTTTTTGTGAGCTGTGCTTTATGAGTGTGAGTAGGTCACATGTGTGCGTGTCTGTGTGAGCTGTAATAGGTCACCATGTGTGTCAGTGTGAAGTTGTGTCTGTGTGAGCTGTGCTATGAATGTGTGATGGGGATAATGTGTGAGTTTCTTATGTGAGTACTTGTGTATCAAGTTAATCAAACAAGTACAAACACAACTCCAACAAGAGCCAAATGCTGCGAGTGGCCACCTTCCGCGTTTGGTTGCTAATGAGGCATTTGAATGCCCATGCCTTTCAAAGAGTACCGGCAACATTTTTTATATTTTTTTAAAAAGCCCTGCATACACATATACACATATGTCAGGCTATATTATTGGTAAAGGGGGCAAAATGAATAACGAACGTATAATTCATTTTTTTAATACAAAGATGTAAACATTTTTCTTTTTAACTATCTCAAAGGATTTAATGGCCAAAGAAGTTGATCCCAATTTTGTGCTTGTTTTTAGCATATAAGGTTTTCTGAACCTCCACCAGTGTTTTTGGTGTATTTTTCCAATGATCACATTCTTAAAAATCACATTCTTAAAATGCTTCTGCCTTTATTACTCCTTAAGTAACTACCCAAGAAAACAACACCAAGGGGCCAAATTATCAAGCACCAGAACTACTTGTGCAATGATAAATGCTGACAGCTTATGCTGTTGGCTTTTATCGATGTGCGGCTGACATGATACGCTACATCATATCATGTCCGCTCACACTTTGGTAAATTGGCCCCCAAATCCTTATTTGCTTCTTTAATCTCCTGATTTTAAAATAAAAAACAAACAAATCACCAGGATCAACAACAAACAAAATAACAAATTCATGGGTTTAGGGGCCGATTTATTAAGGGCCGAATGACCCCTAATTCTGCTGTTTCTGCTTGAGCCTTCAGGCTCGCCGGAAACAAGAGTTAAGAAGCAGCAGTCTTAAGACCACTGCTTCTTAAGTCATTCGCCTCCTCTCAGGCTGTGGACATCAATCCACCCGATCAAATATGATCTAGTTGATCAACACCCACTGCTAGCGGCCGATTGGGTGCAAATCTGCAGGGGTTGCATTGCACAAGCAGTTCACCAGATGCAATTCAGCGATGCAGGGTGGACATGATTCGATATAGCGAATCATGTCTGCCCGGGTATGATAACCCCTTAGTGATTACATTATAGGTTGATTGATTTCTTTCAATAGTAGGTATTTTTGTTAGTAGGTGACACATGTGCAATTAACCTGTATTGCTCCAAACCAGATGTATGTATGTATATGCTTTTAACGGGACATAAAAAAAAAATATTTTATGATTCAGATAAAGAATATAATTTTAAAACAGTTTCCAATTTACTTCTATTATTGAATTTGCTTAGTTTCCATGTAATTCCTTGTTGAAGATATATCTAGATAGGTAGAGTGCCCATAACTGAAGCACTACATGACAGGAAACAGTGCTGCCATCTAGTGCTCTTGCTAATGTCTAACATTATTATAAAACCGCTGCCATCTAGTGCTCTTGCTAATGTCTAACATTGTTATAAAACTGCTGCCATCTAGTGCTCTTGCTAATGTATAACATTGTTATAAAACTGCTGCCATCTAGTGCTCTTGCTAATGTATAACATTGTTATAAAACTTCTGCCATCTAGTGTTCTTGCTAATGTATAACATTGTTATAAAACTGCTGCCATCTAGTGCTCTTGTTAATGTCTAACATTGTTATAAAACCGCTGCCATCTAGTGCTCTTGCTAATGTATAACATTGTTATAAAACTGCTGCCATCTAGTGCTCTTGTTAATGTCTAACATTGTTATAAAACCGCTGCCATCTAGTGTTCTTGCTAATGTATAACATTGTTATAAAACTGCTGCCATCTAGTGCTCTTGCTAATGTATAACATTGTTACAAAACTGCTGCCTTCTAGTGCTCTTGCTAATGTATAACATTGTTATAAGACTGCTGCCATCTAGTGCTCTTGTTAATGTATAACATTGTCACAAAACTGCTGCCTTCTAGTGCTCTTGCTAATGTATAACATTGTTACAAAACTGCTGCCTTCTAGGGCTCTTGTTAATGTATAACATTGTCACAAAACTGCTGCCATATAGTTTTATTGAACATACCTCTACCGGCTTTTCAAAAAGGATAACAAGAAAACATAGATTTGATAATAGCAAATTGGAAGTTGTTTAAAATTGTATTCTCTATCTGAATCATGAAAGAAAAGTTGTGAGTTTTAAGAGTTTTTTGTAAAGGGCATGTATTTTTCTTGGGTTATTGATTTTGGTAATACAGGTATTTATTAGTCTAAAAGTGTTTTACTTTACTAAGTGTTTTACTTTAATTGAATAAGAAGCTATCATTAATATGTTCCAACTTTTTTTGAATATTTATTAAAGGGACATGAAACCCAAATAGAAGTAAATTGGAAAGTCGTTTAAAAATGTATGTTCTGTCTTAATCATGAAAGAAAATAATTTGGGTTTCATGTCCCTTTAATAAGTGAAACTTAGATGGAAAAGTGTTGTCCTGGATTTATCCAGTTTTTTTAGCTGTAGAATTTGAAAAATGTCGCCGTGTATGTGTTGTTCATTATCAAGAATTTAGCTTGTGAAAAGCTGAACAGGACTGAAAACTTTTAAGTATAAAACCATTTGTTCACCAAACTGATAGTGTAAAAAAGCAGTTATATTAAAGCAATATTACCATGGTCATATTTTGGCCTTGGCAAACAAGGCACTTGCCTAAGGCGGCAGATTGCCCCCCCTTCTCAATACAATCTAGTACCGGCCACAGTCAGTAATGTGACTGTCAGGCCTATAGAGACCAGCCATTTACAACAAGGAGCTAACTATAAATCTACATTGACATATAGTTCCATACGCAGTGAAAAACAAAACACACAACAACAGTCACAATCACAGCTTGCGTATAAACAAATGGTACCAAAAGGGGCCCAACAAACAGATCTAGGACAGGTTTTCCCTCAGGGTTTTCAAGAGCCCCGGGATCAACAAGGGGGGCCACCTCATTCGCAGAGGGAGGGGGAAGGGAGATATCAGCTGAGAGGCAATCGTCCCCAAACTTGTTACAAATGAGACATAGTGTTCTTAATCTTTTATCTGACACACTTACTGAGGAACAGAATCAGGTATTATCACTAGGACTGGGGTTTTCACCAACGTGCAATTTCAATCTTTTTCAAACATTATTAGATGTTAATCGTCTGATTAGGAATTTAACATTGAGGAAACACTTGGTCCTGGTGAGATTACATCAGACAACACTACGTCTTCAGAAGTTTCCAATTACAGTGTTCACAGTCTGCATGAGTTTCAGGAGGTGTGCGACTTGGTCACTTTGCAGTCTTTAGAACAGGAATCTGGTAGTTTAGCTGGTACAGTGAATAGGACGGTGAGCCTTAAAGACAAATCTACCTTTTATCCAATCCACAGCCAAGGAAACATTTTGGAAACCATTCAACAGAGGGTTGAAGCTGATCTTACTGATCTGTCCGGTTCATGCACAAATTCTAGCCAAAATTTGACAAACAAACAAAGAAAGGCCATAACGGACCTACAAAATAACAGCAATATAGTGATCCGCACTGCTGACAAGAGCGGTGCAGTTGTGGTTATGAACCGGACTGATTACATAAAGGAAGCGTTCCGACAGTTACATAACACTAAGAATTATGCAAAGTTGGACAGAGATCCAACACGTTCATACCAATTAGAACTCAGACAAATTTTGGATGATGGTAGGGAGCAGGGGTTTCTGGATGATAAGACCGCGGCTTACCTTAGTGTAGAACATCCCAGAGTCCCCTGCTTCCACCATCTACCCAAAGTGCATAAATCCACTACTAATGTCCAAGGGAGACCGATCGTGAGCGGTATCGGCTCTCTACTAGAGCATTTGTCTGAGTGGACAGACTATGTCTTACAACCGCTGGTAATACAATTGGCGTCTTACTTGAAAGACACCAAGCATGTCATCAACTTAGTACAGCAATTTAAATGGGACAAGAGATATATCTGGCTCACTGTGGACGTTGTAGCTTTGTATTCCTCTATCCCACATGACAAGGGGATAGAGGCGTTACGCTTTTTCCTACAGAGGCGCTCCAATTTCAGTGAGGACTTTCAGAGGTACATTCTAAGGGTGATGAAATTCCTCCTCACACACAATTTTTTCCAGTTTGAGGGTTGTTACTATCTCCAGAGATGCGGCACAGCTATGGGAGCCAAGTTTGCTCCGTCCTACGCCAATTTATATCTTGTCTGGTGGGAGCTGTGCCGCATCTATGGGGATAGTAACCCCTTCAAAGATTACGTCAAACTGTATTACAGCAATTCATGGAATTTGTGAATGACAATGACATGGGCTTACGATTCACTAGTGAAAGTGATCCAACAAAAATACATTTTTTGGATCTGTCATTAAAAGGAACTTGCGACCAAGGAGTCACCACATGTGTGTACCGGAAGCCCATCTCAGGAAATACAATTTTACACGGCCAAAGTTGCCACCCAAAACAGATCAGATTTGCAATAGCAAAAGTTCAGCTCATTAGGCTGAAATAAAATTTCTCTAATTCTGCAGATTTCTGTAAAGAATCGAATGAATTAAAACAACGCTTAAAAGAGAGGAAATATCCCACCAGAGAAATAGAGAGAGCAGAAGCAGTGGTCAAAACTATCCCTAGGTCCCATCTACTTAGGGAGTACCCTAAGAATCGTATACCAAAAAATAGAACCAACAAAGTGAATTTTGTCACTGAGTACAGTACTCAATACCATGATATCTGCCACATTGTGAGGAAGAATTTCTCACTCTTGGCAGCAGACGATCACCTCAAAGCGGTGGTAGATAATGGCATCAGGTGCTCCTACAAAAAAGGTAGGACACTCGGTTCCATTCTGGCACTGACACAATTGAGAACAATAAGCCCTAATACCCAGAGTTACTGGCTTACTCATGTAGGTATGTACAGGTGTGGGAGCCACCATTGCCGCCCTTGTGAGTTAGTACAGGTGACTAAAGAATTTCAATCCATGGTGAATGGTAACAAATATGACATACGTTCCTGTCTCAACTGTCGAGTAAGCTATGTGATATATTTGATCACATGCACCCTTTGCAGGAAACAATATGTAGGGCTCACATCCCGTGATATGAATTCACGAATAAGAGAACATCTGTCCACCATCAGTGTAGGGAAGGCCACCACTCCCCTGGTGCAACATTTTGTAAGGAAACATGATGGGAGCCTCAATGCATTCAAGTGATGCGCGATTGAAAAAGTGGTCTTGCCTAAACACGGAGGGGACCTTGACAAGATACTAGCCAAAAGAGAAATATTTTGGATTTTTAAGCTAGAAACTAGAATACCAAAAGGTTTAAACTCCAAATTCGATATAATAAATTATTGGGAGTGAACATCTAGCTCCACCGTGTGTTTCTCCTGCTCATGCATATGATCCAGTCACACACCTCACATTGTTCATTGGCCATCAGTATAAATATACATTCATGAATATGCTGGTGTCCCTAGTCAAATCTAATTAAAAGGGGTGACTGGTATTGAATGGGTATATATATACAGAAATATTGTTTAAAGTTTCGGGTTCCAATCACCTTTCATTGCGCTACACATATGATGAATTTATAAGAGTGTCGCTTCTGTTTTCGCTGCTGTTGCTCAAATAATAACAAATGCCAATATAAAGTGTTGATTAGTGATTGTAAACGACAGCTGTGATATTTCAGTATATTTAGCTATATAGCCAAGGTCAGATTTTGCAGCTTTTGAACATTTGACTTTGTTATCACTTCATTTATGTGTTTACCAAATTCAAGCTGATATTTGTTTTGCCCCTCTCTTTATTTTATTATATTTCAATATGTACTTTCTTCTGGTACCGGGCATTGAATAGTTAAACAAACCACAATGTGAGCACATCCAAGTGTGTTTTTAATTTATTATTAACGCTTAAGCCAATCAGCTTTCAGTGTGTTCTTAAAAAAGGAGAGTGGAACACAGCACCATAGGCTATGACTACGGCTCCTATGCCAAAACGCGTAAGCCAGGTGCTGCGCTCACTCTTTGTGCTGCTTTTGACAAACCCCATTGGGTTTTAAAGGATGAAATAAAGTTCTTGTTTTAACTTCCTCTGGTGTGGATCGAATTCTTCTCCTTGTATCCTGTGCATCATCCAGTGATCCGACGCCGAGGTTCTTGCTACCGAGCACACCCCCACCAAGGAACCAATCGACAGCTTTCCTAAAGCGGTGACGTCATCCCGGAAGTACCGGGGCATCTGAGGAAAAGTTCAAGCAGCGGGCGCCCACGGAGGTGGAGGAGACCACTGAGTGCGTTCACTCTCACTGAAGGTGCCGGTGCCAGATCCCGGAGGAGCTTCATTAATCCCAGATGTAGGGTAAGAGGTCATGATTAGAGTGCTGCTCCCTTTGACATTGTATAAACTTTGACTTTGCTTTGGAAAAACAGAGGACATTTTAGTCCCAGATACATTGGTTCCTTTACAAGTGGAGGTTTTTCACATTGGTTATTTATCTGTGATTGACACACAGTAAGGACTCACCCCCTTTTCACTTTTGATTCAAGGCAGATTGGAGGGGGCAGCTTATTTTTTTGTGGCTATATTTGTAAGAAGCTTGCAGTTATTTTAGAAGTATTATACAGGTATATTATGGGAGATTTTGCCCAAGGAGCTTACATTCTAGGTGGGTATAATAAGAGACTGCCCATGGAGCTTACAGTTTAGAGGTAACTCTGAACATTTTTAATTTATTTAGCTAACTGTTGCTTTTAGTTGTGTTGACTTTCAGCACTCAGTATTGTGTTTGTGGAAATACTGTATCAAGAATTCTGTGTTTGTTTGTTTTTTAATACATATTTCAGCAACAGATAGATATGTGTGTCTGCATATGCCTGTTTGTGTTCGTATATATATGTGTGTGTGTGAGTATGTGTGTGTATGTGTCGGTGACTACGTATGTGTGTATGGTGAACATTTACTTTGGAAATGCCATGGAAAAAAATCAATTCAAGCTACTCTCTGAGCGAAAAATATTATGGCCAAAAAAGGCCAAAATCTTGAGGAGGGGCAGCAGAATGTTGAGTGCCTAGGGCAGCATAAAACCTAAATACGCCACTGAATATTACAATATTAAAATTCTCTAACACTTTATGGATACCATTATTAAACTAACCAACTAGTATAGAACAGGTTACTAATTAACTAATTAATTAATTTTGCTTTAATGGACCTACGATTTTCTGTAGTGAATAAGAAGCTATGCATTTGCATTGGTATCAAACACATATGTGATTCTCTGTCTTTTTAAACCAGTTTTAAAATACCCTATAATACTAAGTGCATTAATTGCGTGTTTCATCATAGACTTACAAATTAAATTAACCCGGCCATATGAAGAAATAAGTGCTACATGTAAGTTATTCAACTGTTCTTCCTCCTCAAAGTATTTTTAGTTTACTGTATTATATTATGTCTCCTAACAAATAAATGTAAGCCTTGAATTACACATTTCTGTGGGTATTTCCTTAACATGGTAGGACAAAAGGGACATATTTGAAAGCAGGTTATGCAAATTATCAGGACAAAAGTAATTATTTTTCTGAGAAAGTTAGAAACTCTAGTGGCCTTTGACATCATCTCTCCATCCTTCCAAAAACATTGTTGAACTGGATAGTTGTCACTTAGCCAATTTCAAAAAGTTAGATACACAATATTTTTAGGTTATTTGACATATTTATTAAAAATTAAGTAACCACATGACTACATGTGTTTAAAGATAGTTATAAATAAATTGTAATTAAAAATCAAATCTTTTTAAAATATTTTTTTTTATTATCATGAAACCAAGTGACAATTAGCCAACACAAAACCAGTATATCATGACAAAATTGATAAATTGTTTAACGCTATACAACATTTTGTTAAATTAAAATAATTTTAGCTGTGTAATTAGAAAGTAGTGAAAGAAAGAGGCTAGGAGCTAGATTTATCAAGAAGCGGACGCTGCGATCTACCCCTGTAATTTCCGGCTTCCCGGAAATGTATGTTAAGAAGCAGCGTGCATAAGACTGCTGGTCCTTAACTCGTCCTCTAAGGTGGTGGACAGAAATCAGCCCGATCAGATACGATTGGGTTGATTGACACCCCCTGCTAGCAGCCGATTGACCGTGAATGTGCAGGGGGCAGCATTGCACAAGCATTTCACTAGATATGCTTGTGCAATGATAAATGCCAACAGCGTATGCCAGAGCGGGTCATGTCCGCCCGCACATTGATAAATCTACCCCTAGAACTTGATAAGAAAACAAAGTTCGCTTTTTTAAAATAAATAATATTTTTTTTACACACAAATACAGTGCATCACAAATAAACATGTTCCAATTTTTTTAAAATATAATTTTAGAATCATACCATACACACTTTTTTCCTTACAAAGGGGTAGATTTATCAAGCAGCGGATGCTAATATCTACCCCCGTACTTTACAGCTCACCGCAAATGTTAAGTAGCAGCAGTCATAAGTCCACTGCTCCTTAACTCGTCCTCCACCTCTAAAGTGTCGGAAAACAATCAGTCTGATCGGATACGATTGGGTTGATTGACACCCCCTGCTAGCGGCCAATTGGCCGCAAATGTGCAGGGTTGGCATTGCACCAGCTTTTCACTAGAAATGCCTGTGCAATGATAAATGCAGACAGAGTATGCTGTCGGCATTTATCGATGTGCGGTGGTCATGATCCGCTACCTGCACATTGATAAATCTACCTCTTAGTGTCTATAAAACAATGGGAGCTGCCATGTTGTAACTTAGGTTTTTTTTCTCTCTGCTGAGGCCAATTTCTGTGTGGAATATAACAGTGTTCTGCACTTCCACTTTTAACAGGAACTGAAAAGCTTACAATTGTTATAATGAAATTGCAGGAAAAGGGGACAAAATAAATAATGAAAGTATATTGCATAGTTTATTTTTTTTTTTTTTATTGAGGTTACAAACGGCACTACTCTTCAAATAGTAAAAATATAAAAATAATGCCATTGCTACAAACATATCAGTCTATACAATGTGTATATAATTAGGTACATACATTCTTCTATTAGACCTGTGGTTACACTAGCTGTATGTCTTAGAAAATAAATCAAATCTTAATACATATAATTAATTACATAACTTGTCCATCATAAATTTTTCAGAAGACAATGAAGAATAGATAATCCTTTAAACGTCTATAACTTGTTTGCTAAGGGCCAAAATAACTAGCAAACAACTATTACCGGAATTTGATTTTTTTTTTTACTTGAGGCTAAGCAATGAACAAGACTGTGGTAAAAGCAGTCGTGTTTGTTATGTGCTAAATTTTATTCTCTGTAGGGAAGAATTGTTTTAACTTGTAAACAGTATACCAAGAAACGTACAAATACCACATACAATACTGATAATTTATTGGACATAAAATATGTTTAATCACACCTATTTAGGATCAGATTTTGAGGCCCATTTATCAAGCTCTGAATGGAGCTTGAGGGCCCGTGTTATGAAGCAGTGGTCTAAAGGCCGCTGCTCCATAACCTGTCCGCCAGCTCTGAGCAGGCGGACAGAGATCACCAGAATTCAACCCGATCGAGTAAGATTGGATTGACACCCCCCTGCTGGTGGCTGATTGGCCGAGATTCTGCAGGGGGTGGCGTTGCAACAGAGCTCACAAGAGCTGCTGGTGCAATGCTGAATACGGAGAGTGTATTGCTCTCCGCATTCAGCGATGTATGTCGGACCTGATCCGCACTGTCAGATCAGGTTCAACATACCTTTGATAAATATCCCCCTTTAGTGTTTTTGGTTTTGGTCAGAACGCTTTATTTTTAAAGATATATTGATACAGAAAGTACTACTAAGGGGTATGGGATTACTCATCATGTTGCACTAAGGCCTCTATTTATCAAGGTCTGGCGGACCTGATCCGACAGTGCGGATCAAGTCCGCCAGACCTCGCTGAATACGGAGAGCAATACGCTCTCCGTATTCAGCATTGCACCAGCAGCTCACAAGAGGTGCTGGTGCAACGCCGCCCCCTGCAGACTCATGGCCAATCGGACGCCAGCAGGGGGGTGTCAATCAACCCGATCGTACTCGATCGGGTTGATTTCTGGTGATGTCTGTCCGCCTGCTCAGAGCAGGCGGACAGGTTATGTAGCAGCGGTCTTTGTGACCGCTGCTTCATAACTGCTGTTTATGGCGAGTCTGATGACTCCAAAAAAAAGTATTTTTCCAGCCACCAGTTAAACTTTAAAAAGACCTTTATTCATTTCTTACAGGGTCCATCATATCAACAACGTTTCAAACCTATGCCAGGTTCTTAATCATGTCTGCTGAATAGTATACAGGTGTGTCTTTTATACCTGTCCAACTTTTATCAGATTGCACAACAGTGCCATCTTGTGGTCAAAATTTTAAATTACATGTGATAAACTATTTAAAGGGATTTGTTGTAAATTCCTATATTTTAAGTTGGTTTCTTCATTGCTTATGTATGTTTATCACATGGAAATTTAAAACCAAATTTATATACATACAATTAAAACCTATACACATTATAGTATCAGAATCAAATATGCTGCTACAGGTACATGCTATCATATATAATCAAAAAAATAATAAAAAGATAAATTCAAAAGAAGAGGGTATCCAGAAGAACTAATTACAAAACAGTTAGAATACTTCAAAAATAAGGAAACTAATAGCACTAAAAACAAAACAAAAGAAAACAGAATGATATTTGTCACTCAATACAACTCCCTAGGAACAAAAATATCACATATCATAAATAGACACTGGCATATACTGAGAGACTGTAATCCCCAAGTGGAGGACTTTAAAAATATTCCTATGGTAGCTTATAAGAAGACTAAAAATTTGAGAGATGAATTAGTAAGGGCAGATATAGGCAGCAATAGGAAGACTTTACAAACAACAATGGGATCTGATAATAGAGGTTGTTATCCCTGCCTTCATTGCAGTCACTGTAGTTCAATAATAAAAGGGAAAGATTTTTTTCACCCCATTAAGGGAACCAAATACCCTATAAAGAAACATCTAACATGTAGAAGCACATATGCTATATATCTCATCAAATGTCTGTGTGCCAGGATTTATATAGGAGAAACAAGTAGGGAAGTAAGAACAAGAATCACTGAACACAAATCTAACATTAGAAACAAAAATATGGAGGCTCCTGTTTCCTGTCACTTCCTCTCCATGGGTCATAACATCAGTCAACTTAGGTTTCAAGTCATTGAACAAGTTGACAGACCCAGGAGGGGAGGTGACAGGGACCAGATGCTTAAAAAAGGGAGATGTTTTGGATAAACAGATTAAACACAATGATACCTGAAGGCTTAAACAAAGATTTTGAATGGTCATTATTTTTTTGATTATATATGATAGCATGTACCTGTAGCAGCATATTTGATTCTGATACTATAATGTGTATAGGTTTTAATTGTATGTATATAAATTTGGTTTTAAATTTCCATGTGATAAACATACATAAGCAATGAAGAAACCAACTTAAAATATAGGAATTTACAACAAATCCCTTTAAATAGTTTATCACATGTAATTTTAAATTTTGACCACAAGATGGCACAGTTGTGCAATCTGATAAAAGTTGGACAGGTATAAAAGACACACCTGTATACTATTCAGCAGACATGATTAAGAACCTGGCATAGGTTTGAAACGTTGTTGATATGATGGACCCTGTAAGAAATGAATAAAGGTCTTTTTAAAGTTTAACTGGTGGCTGGAAAAATACTTTTTTTTGGATACACATTGGGGTCTGGCTAACCCTTTTCCCGTGCCCCAGAAGGAAAATAGGTGCTGTCTTTCACTATCATATTTACAATACTTTGGAGTCTGATGACTCGCCAGAAACACGGGGCATCAAGCTCCTTTCGGAGCTTGATAGATAGGCCCCTAAGAGTAAGTCCTATTTATATGTGTTCTGTTGCCCCTGTGTCCACGGTCCAGTGGTGACAGTCACATCTCACTATCCCTGACGGGATATTTAGCACAGAATTTCTTTTTCCTATGGAAAAATGTATCCAAACCAGATCACCAGCCATGCCGCCAAATCTAAAGATAAAAAAACAGTAAGCAAGGGCTCTGAACAGAGGGTAGAAGTTAACCTAGATTATTCACATATAAATATAGCAGAATCACATGTACTGCTACAACAGATATCAGATCTAATATTACCACAGTTCAATAATATTAAACAAGAAATCTCTACACTGTCAAATGAGATAAGACACTATAATAGATAGAGTCTGAATCCTTCAGACTCGAAGGATGGAGGAGTAGGGGGTAGCACAAGATTTGAATCTCTCATTTGTACTGCTGGCTTTAATAGGGACACATGGAATGTCAGATGAATTTTCATAGATGATGGTAAATCCAAGGTTACAGCATTGAGATTAACTATCTTGGATATTGAAAAAGGTCCGATAAATAATCCACAGAACTTCTTACTGGGCATTTGTAGCTTTAGATTTTTTGTGGAGAGCCATACCCGATCCCCTACAGCATAGGAAGGTGCTGGCCTTCTTTGTAGATCATGGAATTTCTTTTGCATAGACTGTGCTGTCGTGATGTTCTGATAGAGGTATTTAAAAGTGTCAAGCAGAGAATTATGGAATTCATCCACTAGTGGTGACGGTTCGGTGTCCGTTAACAGAATCTTAGGATGGAAACCGTAATTAGCAAAGAACGGACTAAGTTTAGTTGATGAGTTGATGGAGTTGTTGAAAGCGAATTTGGCTAATTGGAGATAGTGATACCAGTTGTTTTGTTGATGGGAGCAATAACAACGGATGTATTGTTCCAACCTCTGGTTTAATCTTTCAGCTTGCCTGTTTGCTTGTGGATGGAAGGATGTTGTATATCTGTGGTCGATATGGAGACCTTCACACAGCTTCCTCCAGAAATTTGAGGTAAACTGAGTACCATGATCCGTAGTGAGTATAGGCGGAATTCCATGAAGTCTTACTATGTTTTTTATGAAAAGGTCAGCAGTTTCTTTGGAAGTGGGAAGTTTACGGTATGGTATAAAGTGTGCCGTTTTGGTAAATAGATCAATGACAACCATTATGGTTGTGTGATTTTTGTACATAGGAAGATCTATGATGAAGTCCATGCCGACATGTTGCCAAGGCTTATCTGGGGTTTGAATTGGCATGAGAAGTTCATATGGTCTTTGTCATTCGGCTTTGGTGGTGACACAAGTGGTGCAAGTTGATATGTAATCTGATATGGTTTTCCTCATTGATGGCCACCAAAACTGTCTGGAAATGTTTTCTAAGGTTTTAGTAACTCCCGGATGTCCTGAGATAGGTGAATCATGGAAAGTTTGGAGCATACGTGATCGTAAATCTGGTGGAATATATAGTTGTTCCTTATAATAATAGAGACCATCTGGGTTTTTTGTTAACTCCTGATAAGGTATACCGTTATCTTCTGCTAAGGAAGAGCGGATACTATGTTTAAGATCTTGATTTCTGGTTACACAGAGGAATCGTTCGTGTGGTATGATGTGTGTGGGGCTTGAATGGGGAAGTGGCCTGGTTTCTTTCCTTGATAGGGCATCAGCCTTCCCATTCTTGTTTGCTGGCCTGTATATAATATGGTAATTAAATTGTGAGAAATGCAGACTCCAACGTACCTGTCTGGCAGACAGGGTTTGGTTCCTTTGAAGAAATTCGAGATTTTTGTGGTCTGTATAAATTATTATAGGTTTAGAAGCTCCCTCGAGAAGGTGTCTCCAATGTTCCAGGGATTTCCTAACACTAAAAGTTCCTTTTCACCGATTGGGTAATTGATTTCGGCTGGATTCATGACTTTAGAGAAGAAGGAAACGGGGTGTATCGGAGAATCAGGAGTTTTCCTTTGTGACAATATAGCACCAACTGCAAAGTCAGAAGAGTCTACTTCTAGTATGTATTGTAATTCCGGGTCTGGGAAATGTAGAACGGGAGCCGTCGTAAACCTTTGTTTGAGGTGTTCAAATGCACTGGTAGCCAACGATGTCCACTGAAAGGGAATGGAAGAACTAGTCAGAGATGTGAGAGGTTTAGCAATTTTGGAGTAATCCTTAATACATTTTCTATAATAGTTAGCGAACCCAAGAAATCTCTGGAGTTCCTTCCTAGTTGTGGGTTGCTTCCACTCTTTCACTGTTTGTACTTTATTTTCCTCCATTGTTATTCCAGAGGGTCCTATATGATAACCAAGAAAGGTTATATCCTTTGTATGGAATGTGCATTTTTCCGGCTTGGCATATAATTGATGTGTTCTGAGTCTTGATAAGACTTTCCTGACATCTTTTATGTGTTGTTCTAATGTATCAGAATATACAAGGATATCATCCAGATAAATTACAATACATACATCTAGGAGGTCTCTGAAAACATCATTGATGAAGTGCTGAAAAGTGGCTGGGGCGTTACACAGGCCAAACGTCATAACCGTGTACTCGTATAGTCTGTATCTGGTCCTAAACATGGTCAGCCACTCATCTCCCTCTCTTATTCGAATCAAATTATATGCTCCACGTAAATCGCGTTTGGTGTATATTGTTGCATGTTTTAACCGTTCTATGAGCTCTGGTATAAGGGGGAGAGGATATCTATTCTTAATGGTCCTTTTATTTAATTCTCGGTAATCAATGATTGATCTTAGGGTTGAATCCTCGTTTGTCACGAAAAACATCCCTGCTCCTGCAGGTGATATTTATAGATGGCCTGATAAACCCCTTACGTAAATTGTCATCAAGGTATTATTTTAAGTGTTTTAACTCTGGTTGACTGAGGGGATATAAATGTCCGTAGGGAATAGATACTCCAGGTTGCAGTTCGATTGGACAGTCATAAGACCGATGTGGGGGTAAGTTTTCGGCTTTCTTTTTGCTGAAGACGTCCAAGAAATCTGAGTATTCATCTGGAAGGTTGAATTCTGTACCAGGAATTTGTAATAGGAGCTTCTGAGGGTAGCAAGTTTGCTGACAATAGAGTGAACTTAGTGTGACATTGAAATTTTCCCAGTTAATGTTGGGTTGGTGGAGTTGCAACCAATTTAACCCCAATACTACTGGAAAAAGAGGAGCTGGTAACACGTCAAAAGATAAATATTTAGAATGACCACAGGGTGTGGAAACCAAGAGTGGTATGGTGTTGTGTGTAATGGGTCCTGTAGTGATTGTAGAACCATCAATAACTCTAATCAATACAGGTGTCTGCTTCACCACAAGTGGAATTTTATTATTTACAACCAACGTGTTATCTATATAATTTCCTGATGCACCGAAATCAAGGATGGCTTCGGTTTTCAATCTGCTTTGGTCCCACTGTAAAAATAGAGAAAGTTGACAGTAATTAGGCTTTTGTTCAGTGGTTACTGCTGAATGTATTGTTTGAAACTTACTTCTTTTTGATTTCAATAAAAGAGGGCAGTCCTTTACGGTATGACTGGGATTAGCGCAGTACATACATAGTTGTTGGGATCTGCGACAATTCCTCTCTTCTGTGGATAACAGCCCCCTGATTACACCTATCTCCATCACTTCTGGGACAGATTTGCTATTACTTGGAGTTGAATTTTCAAGATAAAAATAGCGGGCAGACCTAGGTGGATAATCTGGGACATTGCGTTCAAATTTCCTTTCTCTGAGTCGTCTGTCAATTTGAACAACCAAAGTCATCAAAGTCTCTAGGGTTTTGGGGAGTTTGATGCAAGCTAGCTCATCCTTTATGGCCTCTGATAACCCCAGCCTAAATTGATTTTTGAGTGCAATGGCGTTCCATTGGGAATCTGTGGCATACCTATAAATCATCCATTGCTTTAAAGAATTCTGCTAAAGAATTTAGGATGAGATCATCTGATTCATACAATTGGTCCGCCCATGCCCTGGCTTCCCCTCTTAAAAAGGAGATAACAGTTAGGACCTTTATTTTGTCTGTACTGTAAGTTTTCTTTTTTAGGTCAAATAGCAGATTATAGGTGTTTTTAAATTGCCTCTAGAATTTCCTTTCACCAGAGAAAGTGTCAGGCAGAGACACTATAGGTTCATTTACAGCTGGGTTTAGAGCTATGGAGTCTTTTATTATAGAGTGTAGGGCTTGGTTTTCAATTTGCAATTCCCACAGCCCTTGACCTATCTGGTCAACTCTTTGAGATAAAGTGTATACAAACTGTGGCAGCTCTGCTGGATCCATGTTTTTTTTAAGGCTTAGTATTATGTCAGTCAGTCAGTATTCTGTTACTTTAGTTTGTTAGGATTATGAATCACAACTGCAAGAGCTGAGAAAAATTAATAGTTTGTTTCACCCTTTTTCTAACCTTCCTATAAGGCAGAAAGGTAAGGAGGCTTAAGGTGAATTGTTGGTATTGGATATTAAACAGGTCAAATACTCATAAGAGCAAACTGCAGTCAAATGTCAACTGAGTACTTTGATTCCTGTTAACAGACAGTCTGTAAGGAGTGTAAATCAGTTATTTGCTTTAGAAAAGATTTTGCACTTACTTTTAGGCAATCTGGGGAGATAGTACTCCTATGATGTCATAAGTGGGAGGAGTCAGGTTCCGTGAGTGGAGGTCTTGGGAGCAGTAATCCTGAAAGGTAACAACCGGGAAGTTAGTTCTGCAGTATTTGATATCATTGGTGGCAGTAGCCGGTTCTGTGTCCTCAGATTACCAGGTAGCTGAATACCAGAGCAGAGTTGATACTGGAGATCTTGTGACATTTGTGTGACGTCACAAGTGGGAGGAGCAAAGTTCCATGACCAGAGGATCCTGATGGTGTACCTCCGGTAAGTTAAATTACCCCTTAGAGAAAGAGAGGACAAGTCTCATTAGACCCCCTGGTGCTGGAGGATATCACTGATGGAGAAGGCTTGAGAAACTGCATGCAAGTCATGCACAGTTGATGCCGGAATCTCGTCCGGGAATTAGCCTGGAAGTTTTGCAGAGTAGCCTCGCTTCAGTCTGTAACGGTAAGTGGTAGTAAGTAAACAATATAAGGCGGTTGAATATGTCAGAATGCTGCAATTCTCACTGCACAACAAACTGAATGGTCAGATATTTAGAAAACAGGCAGGAAGCTCAGTTTACACCTGTCTGGAACAACTGATGAAAAATACTAAGCATCTGTATGATTGAGCAAGGTGCATTTAAAGGGAAAGGAGGTTGGGTTACCTCATAGTGAAATTAGAGAACCTGATATGAACCTGACAGTGTGTCTCCAGTTTCCTACCAATCCTGGGGAACCCAAATTTCAAACCAGGATGCAGTGAAAAGGATATTCCACAGAAGGTTTAGGAAGGGACTTATCAATATGATACAATTACAGGATACCGCACTTCATTCAATCAAATCTTTTGACGTGTTAAAAAGGGAATATCCGCTACCTAATACAGACTTTACGCATATCTCCAAATCAGACACTTATATAATGAACTACAAGAGAGATACGGGAGAGATTGGCAGCTAGGAGGGTTAGAAAAAGTTATCAGAACCTTCCCACAAAAGAAATATGCAATTAATATGATCTATAATATCCAGATGGAACATAAATCAGAATTACACTACAGATTGTTAGGAGTAAATGGCGGGGAAGTCATATTACTTTTAAAATGTCTGAAATAGCAGATAGCCTTCACACAGCAGTTAAGGTAACTAACATAACTACTTGGAGAGAGTCGCACTTTAAAGTAATCAATCAACTCTACATTACCCCTAGTAAAATAATGAGATGGTACAGGAATAAGGATGTAGTGTGTTATAAATGTGGATCAAAAGATGCAGATCTAGAACACTGTCTTTGGGCATGCCCAAAAATTAAGCAGTTTTGGTACAAAATACAATACTGGCTAAATAAGATGTTAGATCAAAATTTTCAAATAAATAATAGAAGGGTGCTTTTCCTATACCAGAGTACAGACTGGCGTGAGAATCCCAATTTAATCAATATGGCAATACTTCAAGGTCGGGCAATGATATTAGCTAAATGGAAGTCACCATAAGCACCTAGCATTGCACAATTTGCAGGGGAGATGATGAAACAAATGATATTGGAACAATATAATATATCCCCTGATGCAGAGAAATCCTTAAAAAGTTTCTTTTATAAATGGTTAAAAGTATTAGAAGCGGGGGCGGAGTCCAGCCACACAGGACAATGGCAGCTAAGTTCTAGAACCCCTAGGCCCCATGGCAGGCTAAATACTAATATCACAGGTTAAGGCTCCCTAAATAGCCTAAATTATACTATTACCGGAGGGGTAAACTGGCGGAGAACAAATAGGGAGCAGTACTCTTCAAGGACAAGAGGAGGCAAGCTGGACCGATAACGGCGAAGCAACTGGCAACAGCTGAACTTGTAAATACAGACAGCCCACAGTCTTTACACCACTCGACAGAACAGACAGAGACCACAGCTGTCGACCAATATACCAGTGGATGCGGCACAATTTACAAGCACCTAACGGAGTGAACGCATCATCACACACCAGAACCGCAAACAACCGGCCCTTGCACCGGAGATAAGCAAAGACTTTAGGTGAGAAAACGCATATATATGCCCTAGTAGCTTACCGGAATAACGATCTGAGCAAAGGCACCTGTCAGTGGGACGAGCAGAGGCGGCTGAGCTGCAGAGTCCGGACGGACTCAATAACTTTTATAACACGCAGCAGCGGCCATTTTAACTTAGGCCCAGAGCCGGGCTCAATACACATTGGGAGCTGCGTATGTTGGTGAGGGGAGAGAGTGAAAACAAAGGGCGCTAAAACTTTCACTGCGAGCCCTAGATCTCTTAATAGAAGTCCCACAGAATTCTACAATAAAGCAGGGTAATAACACCAGACTCTACTAAGGGGTACAAAAGCAAAAAGAATATCTGCACAAACAAACTGAACCAACACAGGCCAAATAACTACAAACATAATTAAAACAATAAAAACACAACCAAATATATTTATTTGAAAGGCAATGAAAAGCAAAACATCTTCTAAGGGGGATAAAAATACTAGATCCAGGACTCTTGGGCAATACTTAAAACCTATGGATCAACAAGATTTCATGCCAGTTAACTCTTCCTGCTCAGGAGGAACACAATCTGATAACGCAGAGTCAACACACGGCGAACTGCCTTCTAATTATGTTACAAAAAGTGATCTAGTCTCTCTCACAACAAAAGAAGATATGAACATGTTCATGCACGAAGTTAGATCTTTTTACAAAGACCTTCACAAAGATATAACAGCTGTCTCTGATAGGGTAACAACAATGGAGGAAAAGCGGGCCACCATTAACACTAACGTTGCTCACCTCACAAATCAAATAAAAGCCCAAGAAGAGATAATACAGACCATGAGTAATAAAATTGAGGACTTAGACAACCGCGGCCGCCGCAATAACCTCCGTATTAGAGGTGTTCCAGAGTCCATATCAACATCTGCAATACATGGATATCTCCAGGACCTATTTCGTACAATTAAAGGAAAACCTAGTGCCCCTGAGATTCCCATAGAAAGAGCCCATAGAGCCCTAAGGGCTAGGCCGCCAACAAAGGCCCCGCGGCGGGATATAATAACCAAACTGTTGAATTTCCAGGACAAGGAAGAAATCATAAATTGTGTGAGGATGAAACAACCTCTCCAGCATGCAGGAATATCCCTACAAATCTTCAGTGACATAAGCCCTACTACTCTACAAAAGAGAAGATCTCTATCACACATTACATCAACACTGCAACGCAGCAAAATACCATACCGATGGGGCTTCCCGGTATCTATAGTGGCGATCAAAGATAACAAAATGGCCATATACCGCAATGAGAACGACTTGGAACAGTCTTGTCAAATACTATCTATCAATATCCCAGACAACCCAGCACCCCTGGATAATACAACATCTGCTGACCACAGCAACAACAGTCCTGAGGAAAGCACGTCAAAGTAGAGCCTGATACCAGGCTCAAGGGTTTGATCTACTTACACGGACCTAAAGGACTTGAAAGAAAACAGAACATTTGATCAGGAATGGGTGAGATACCTCTGGATATATGTTAACGACTTTACAAATTATAGAATTAGGAACAGTTGACATTAGTAATTAAAATTGTGAACCAGATTGCAACATGTCCTCACATGGGGGCTAGAAACTAATTTTACAATTAGCAGAAAGCTTACTTTAAGTTCAAAATATACTCTGGTTTACATGAGTTTATGGTTGAAGCATGGTTCTTAAATAGACCTGAGTTATAACTTCATGTCTTATATTGTCACTTTTCTTAAAATATACGACATCCTGGAACTTTTGTGTTATAAAAGAATGTTTAGAAGTAGATAGATATTAATGGAACTAATTATCTAGGAACGTAATACAACTTATAGGAGTAGAGGGCTGTTGTATAGTTATAAAGAATTCATTGTGTTTAATGCTGTTCGGACATATGTCTGGACCAATAAATTACAATAATGTATTCATGTTACAAATGTTCTGAAAGCAGGTTCTGACCTTTATAATAATATATATCTGTTTGTTGATGTCTACGTCACTCCCCCTCCCTCTTGTGTAAAGGGAAAATACCCTTCTTTACTGTTTTGATATATTATAATAACTATTATATGCCTAAGCCATGGGGACATATCCCTTGATCTTTACTCTTACTCTCAGGTATCTAATACCTGAATTCTTTCTAAAAACTACATTTCCTCCTTCCCCTCCCTAACCTCTTAACCTTTTCTATACAACTAACACCCTTCAACTACCCTTTCTTCCTTGTTTATCCTAAATTCCCCCTTACCTAACCCACCAGACACACCAATTGTCGGTATTGGATAGCATAAATTGAAATCTCTAATCTTAAATACACTGCCTAATAGAGGTCCATTCATAGAACAATGCCTCCTTCCCCACGTAAAATAAACCAAAAAATAGAGCACTCTATCACCTTAATGACATTAAACGTTAAGGGACTTAATAGTCCAGGTAAGCGGTCCATTGCTGCGAGGGAATTGTCCAGAAATAATCACTCCATTATTTATATACAAGAAACACATTTCCAGAGAGGGAAATAATCTAAGTGGTCTAACCCCAAATATCCGAACATGTATTTTGCATCCGGAACAAAAAAAAAGAATGGAGTAGGGATCCTACTTCATAGGTCAATTCCCCTACAAACAACATCTATAATAAGAGACCCAGAAGGCAGATACATTTTAATAGTGGGTTTATTATATGGAAGGCCAATAACCCTCTTAAATGTATATTTCCCTAATAAAGAGCAACATTGTTTCATCAAACAAATTTCACAACTTATTTTAGATAACTGAAAAGGCTTACTCATGTTGGGAGGAGACTTCAACCTCCCCCTAGATCCCCAATGGGACACATCAAATAATATTTCAAACGTCCCTAAATCCACATTAAAGTCGACCAGAACAACACTTTTGAATCTCAATTTACACAATGTCTGGCTCACCTTAAACGTTACCGCTAAAGACTACACCTACTTCTCTCCCGTATATAAAAAATATTCCCGCATAGACTACCTGTTCACAGACTCATTGGGCTTAACTACAATAACCAAATGTGATATAGGCACAATCTCTTGGACCGATCACGTCCCGGTCACTTGTTCCATGATATGGCCCGAAACACCCCTTACTGACTTTATTTGGCAATTAGATGACTACCTATTGACAGACCCTCCGACTGTAGAAAACATGGGAAAAATTATTTTGGAATATTTTACACTCAACCCAGACTCAGACACATCAAGCTCCACAACATGGGAGGCACATAAATGCGTCGTCAGAGGGGAATTCATCAAAATTAGGGCGAGAAACTTAATAGAGAGATGTACAAACATGAACATTTACATTCCTCTATACAGAAGCTAGAACAAATACATAAAAGAGAACCACATAATATAGCAATCTACACAGAGCACAAACTAGAAAGGACTTAAAATAATTTCTTTTACAGGAATCACAGCGACAAGCCTTATACGTTAGGCAAATATATTACGACCAGGGGAATAAGCCTGGAAAATTACTGACAAGGACCACCCAACGCAAAAAATTCAAATCATACATACACTCCCTAAAAAGAGAGGACGCCTCATTGGTAAAAGACAGGAAGGGAATAGCAGCAGAATTTAGATAGTACTACCAAGACTTATATAATCTGAAAAATACGCTTTCGTCCCCATTACAAACACAGCTATATGATAGACATACAAAAATAGCAGATTATATGGCAAATCTCCCCATAGTGAAGCTAAGTGATGAAGAGAGGGCAGAACTGAATTCCCCTATATCTGAACAAGAAATTGGAAAAGCAATTAAAGATCTTCCCTCTGGAAAAAGCCCTGGCCCTGATGGGTTCTCCACTAAATATTATAAAATATACAAACCTATCCTCATACCACATCTCTCATCCATGTTCAACAACTTAATACATACTAAGTCTCTACCACCCAGAATGCTAGAAGCCCATATTACGGTATTGCCTAAGCGAGGAAGATCGCAAGATAGACCCAGTAATTTCAGACCAATTTCATTATTGAATGTAGACGTAAAAATACTAGCCAAAGTATTAGCCACTAGACTTAATAAATTCCTACCTAAACTAATATCAACAGATCAAGCTGGCTTCGTACCAGGCAGGGAAGCCAAAGATAATACCATTAGAGCCCAGCGCATTATAGATTATGTAAATCACCATAGATGTCCATTGATCCTATTCGCATCTGATGCTGAAAAAGCTTTCGATAGGGTGGACAGAACATTTCTCAAAATGGCTATGTCTAATATGAATCTGGGAGACAATTTTCTCCATATGGTTTTTTCCTTATATTCAGGCCCCAACGCAAAGGTAAAAGTTAATGGCACACTGTCAGACTCATTTCCCATTTCTAACGGAACCCGTCAGGGCTGCCCCCTCTCCCCCCTGTTGTTTCTTTTATCATTTGAAATATTGGCCCAGAAAATTAGATACAACGCAAATATTAGGGGCATACAGATAGGCGAGAGAGAACACAAATTAATGATGTATGCAGACGACATACTCTTCTCCCTGACAAACATTGAACACTCCATACCGGCTCTAATTTCAGAATTAAAAGATTATGGCCAAATCTCCAACTTCCATTTAAATGTGTCTAAATCGGAACTACTCAACGTAACTTCCCCCTCGCACTTGGTACAACAAATGGCCAAGGAGTATGGATTGACTATAGCCCCAGAGAAAATAAAATACCTGGGGATATATCTGACAGCTAGTCCAAATTCTCTTTTCAAACATAACTATTCGCAACTTAAAAAATAAATTTCTGACGATCTATGTTCATGGAATTGCAAACCCCTGTCTTGGCTAGGCAGAGTAGGTATTATTAAAATGAACATACTGCCTAGGTTATTATACATATTCCAATCTCTGCCGATCTCGGTACCTAGCCAATTTGTACAACAACTACAAAACATTATTGACGAATGGGACAGGACTATAAACACTAACCCACATATCTCAACTAGAGTGGGACCACTACTCCCTATTAGAGAAAATGTGGATCTCCCATTAGGAAACACCACTATTTCTCAAAGGCCCTCCTACAGACTTAGAGATGGAACATTGCACTTTGCAATAGAGAATGGGACAATTGTCCCGTTGGAGAACTTACAGAAATGGGATGTAAAAACATTCCCTACATGGTTAACCCGAGTGCAATTAATACATTTCATAACCACACACAGACAAAAATCAAGCATGCAAAGAGAGCTCACAACATTTGA
Organism: Bombina bombina; assembly: GCF_027579735.1. NCBI lineage: Eukaryota > Metazoa > Chordata > Amphibia > Anura > Bombinatoridae > Bombina > Bombina bombina. Next base: position 165,706,709 of record NC_069509.1, read on the forward strand.
AAAATGTGTACACAAGACACCCCGCCTAGACCTAATATATCACTAATCTATAAAATTTTACTGCTGCCAAAGGAAAATATGCTGCCAAATTATACAAGATCCTGGGACACAGAATTGGGCACCGCGGTTGAAACTACATTGTGGATTAAATCATTCAGAAGGGCTGCATCTGCTTCTGCGTCAGCCTCAATACAAGAGATGCACATAAAATTTATCAGCAGATGGTACCTAACACCACATAAATTACATAAACTTAACCCCCAGATTAGTGATAGATGTTGGAGGGCATGTGGACAGGAAGGCACGATACAACATATATGGTGGGAATGTCCTCTCATAGTGGAGTTTTGGAGATCGGTTTTCAGATCTATTTCCTCTGTACTAAATATAGACATAGCACCTAATTTTCACCATCTGATGTTCCTTCAGATCCCGAAATTACAAAATAAATTGCATCAAATTCTTCTCTTTATAATGCTAAACAGTGCCAAGAAACTTATCCCAAAAAAATGGAAGTCGAGCACGCCTCCAACAGCCCGGGATTGGCATGCCCAGACTACAGAAATGTTACAATTAGATTGTTTACATTACTTAACAACAAATAACATACAATTTCACCAGGGGCTTTTGGACCTCTGGAGTGGAGTCCAGTTGTGATGGACTGCATTTGACCTTAGATGTATCCAAGCAAAAATTATCGACTCACAAAGTACAAATACCCCTATCCCTCTCCCCCCCCCCCCCCCATCTCCCTTTCTTCTTTTTTCTTCATAATCTTTCTCTTTCTATCTACTCTTTAAATATATTCATTAACAGAATGGAAAGTCAACCTAGGCATAAATACCTTGAATGCACACTTGATCACAAGAATACTTTGATGGCGTTGATTGTGAACATAAACATGGAAAAATGTATGATTATGATGACTAACTTCACACCATGTATTACCTGAAAAGTATTGTATTGATATGTAAACTGTACTGTTTAAAATTTCTCTAATTTTCTCACATTGTAAACATTTATTCCTTAATAAAAAATCTATAAAACTTGAAAAAAAAAAAAATTATTAGAAGCACAGACAGTAAATATCCAACTTCAAATTATCAAACCTCTAATCAAATCAAATTTAGTTAAATATTGGATAGTTAATAATGAACTGCCAAACTCATGGAGTGTTCTCATATAAAAAGGGCTTACCCCAGCATATGGGGACCCTCTCCTCTCCCCCTCCTTGGTACACCAAAAGTGAATATGGTTTGTCTTGTTTTTTTTTTTTTTTTTTTGTTCTTGAACTATAACATGATGACTACTGAAGTAGAAATGGGGATCTAAAATGTTATAACATGACTGGGCTGTACGGGGTACAGGATAATCATGCATAAGTATGCAATTTCTCGGCTAGATTTAGAGTTGGGCGGTAGCCGTCAAAACCAGCGTTAGAGGCTCCTAACGCTGTTTTTTACCGCCCTCTGGTATTTGGAGTCAGTCAGGAAAGGGTCTAACGCTCACTTTACAGCCGTGACTTTTCCATACTACAGATCCCCCTACGCCATTTGCGTATCCTATCTTTTCAATGGGATCTTTCTAACGCCGGTATTTAGAGTCGTGGCTGAAGTGAGCGTTAGAAATCTAACGACAAAACTCCAGCCGCAGAAAAAAGTCAGTAGTTAAGAGCTTTCTGGGCTAACGCCGGTTTATAAAGCTCTTAACTACTGTGCTCTAAAGTACACTAACACCCATAAACTACCTATGTACCCCTAAATTGAGGTCCCCCCACATCGCCGCCACTCTATTAAAATTTTTTAACCCCTAATCTGCCGACCGCACGCCGCTGCCACCTACGTTATCCCTATGAACCCCTAATCTGCTGCCCCTAACACCGCCAACCCCTATATTATATGTATTAACCCCTAATATGCCGCCCCCAACGTCGCCTCCACCTACCTACAATAATTAACCCCTAATCTGCCGACCGGAGCTCACCGCTACTATAATAAATGTATTAACCCCTAATCCGCCTCACTCCCGCCTCAATAACCCTATAATAAATATTATTAACCCCTAATCTGCTCTCCCTAACATCGCCGACACCTAACTTCAAGTATTAACCCCTAATCTGCCGACCGGAGCTCACCGCTACTATAATAAATGTATTAACCCCTAATCCGCCTCACTCCCGCCTCAATAACCCTATAATAAATATTATTAACCCCTAATCTGCTCTCCCTAACATCGCCGACACCTAACTTCAAGTATTAACCCCTAATCCGCCGACCTGAGCACACCGCTACTCTACTAAATTTTTTAACCCCTAAAGCTAAGTCTAACCCTAACCCTAACACCCACATAAGTTAAATATAATTTTTATCTAACTAAATAAATTGTCTTATTAAATAAATTATTCCTATTTAAATCTAAATACTTACCTGTAAAATAAACCCTAATATAGCTACAATATAAATTATAATTATATCTTAGCTATTTAAGGATTTATATTTATTTTACAGGCAACTTTGTAATTATTTTAACCAGGTACAATAGCTATTAAATAGTTAATAACTATTTAATAGCTACCTAGTTAAAATAATTACAAAATTACCTGTAAAATAAATCCTAACCTAAGTTACAATTAAACCTAACACTACACTATTAATAAATTAATTAAATAAAATACCTACAATTATCTACAATTAAACCTAACACTACACTATCAATAAATTAATTAAATAAAATACCTACAATTATCTACAATTAAACCTAACACTACACTATCAATAAATTAATTAAATACAATTCCTACAAATAAATACAATTAAATAAACTAACTAAAGTACAAAAAATAAAAAAGAACTAAGTTACAAAAAATAAAAAAATATTTACAAAGATTAGAAAAAAATTACAACAATTTTAAACTAATTACACCTACTCTAAGCCCCCTAATAAAATAACAAAGACCCCCAAAATAAAAAAATGCCCTACCCTATTCTAAATTACAAAAGTTCAAAGCTCTTTTACCTTACCAGCCCTTAAAAGGGCCCTTTGCGGGGCATGCCCCAAAGAATTCAGCTCTTTTGCCTGTAAAAAAAAACATACAATACACCCCCCAACATTACAACCCACCACCCACATACCCCTAATCTAACCCAAACCCCCCTTAAATAAACCTAACACTAAGCCCCTGAAGATCTTCCTACCTTGTCTTCACCATGCCAGGTATCACCGATCGTTCCAGGCTCCGAAATCTTCATCCAAGCCCAAGCGGGGGCTAGACATCCATCATCCGGCTGAAGTCTTCTATCAAGCGACGGCTGAAGAAGTCCAGAAGAGGCTCCAAAGTCTTCATTTTTTCCGGGCAGAAGAGTAGATCCGGACCGGCAACCATCTTCTTCCAAGCGGCATCTTCTATCTTCATCCGATGATGACCGGCTCCATCTTGAAGACCTCCACCGCGGATCCATCCTCTTCTTCCGACGACTTCCCGACGAATGACGGTTCCTTTAAGGGATGTCATCCAAGATGGCGTCCCTCGAATTCCGATTGGCTGATAGGATTCTATCAGACAATCGGAATTAAGGTAGGAAAATTCTAATTGGCTGATGGAATGCGAGCTCAATCTGATTGGCTGATTGGATCAGCCAATCGGATTGAACTTGATTCTGATTGGCTGATTCCATCAGCCAATCAGAATTTTCCTACCTTAATTCCGATTGGCTGATAGAATCCTATCAGCCAATCGGAATTCGAGGGACGCCATCTTGGATGACGTCCCTTAAAGGAACCGTCATTCGTCGGGAAGTCGTCGGTGAAGATGGATGGATCCGCGCTGGAGGTCTTGAAGATCAGCCGGTCGTCATCGGATTGAAGAACATAGAAAATGCGGCTTGGATGAAGATGTTTGCCGGTCCGGATGTCCTCTTCTGCCTGCTTGGATCAAGACTTCAGCCGGAGGATGGACGTCACTCTTCAGCCCCCCGCTTGGGCTTGGATCAAGACATCGGAGGCTCTTCTGGATCGATCGGTGAACCTGGCATGATGAAGATAAGGTAGGGAGATCTTCAGGGGCTTAGTGTTAGGTTTATTTAAGGGGGGTTTGGGTTAGATTAGGGGTATGTGAGTGGTGGGTTGTAATGTTGGGGGGGGGTATTGTATGTTTTTTTTTACAGGCAAAAGAGCTGAATTATTTGGGGCATGCCCCGCAAATAGCCCTTTTCATGGCTGGTAAGGTAAAAGAGCTTTGAACTTTTTTAATTTAGAATAGGGTAGGGCATTTTTTTATTTTGGGGGTCTTTGTTATTTTATTAGGGGGCTTAGAGTAGGTGTAATTAGTTTAAAATTGTTGTAATATTTTTCTAATGTTTGTAAGTATTTTTTTATTTTTTGTAACTTAGTTCTTTTTTATTTTTTGTACTTTAGTTAGTTTATTTAAATGTATTTATTTGTAGGTATTTTATTTAATTAATTTATTGATAGTGTAGTGTTAGGTTTAATTGTAGGTAATTGTAGGTAGTTTATTTAATTTATTTATTGATAGTGTAGTGTTAGGTTTAATTGTAACTTAGGTTAGGATTTATTTTACAGGTAATTTGTAATTATTTTATCTAGGTAGCTATTAAATAGTTATTAACTATTTAATAGCTATTGTACCTGGTTAAAATAAATTCAAAGTTGCCTGTAAAATAAATATTAATCCTAAAATAGCTACAATATAATTATAATTTATATTGTAGCTATATTAGGGTTTATTTTACAGGTAAGTATTTAGCTTTAAATAGGATTAATTTATATAATAAGAGTTAATTTATTTAGTTAGATTGAAATTATATTTAACTTAGGGGGGTGTTAGTGTTAGGGTTAGACTTAGCTTTAGGGGTTAATCCATTTATTAGACTAGCGGCGAGATCCGATCGGCAGATTAGGGGTTAATAAGTGTAGGTAGCTGGTGGCGACGTTGTGGGGGGCAGATTAGGGGTTAATAAATATAATATAGGGGTCGGCGGTGTTAGGGGCAGCAGATTAGGGGTACATAACTATAATGTATGTTGCGGCGGTATACTGAGCGGCAGATTAGGGGTTAATAATAATATGCAGGGGTCAGCGATAGCGGGGGCGGCAGATTAGGGGTTAATTAGTGTAAGGTTAGGGGTGTTTAGACTCAGGGTACATGTTAGAGTGTTAGGTGCAGACGTAGGAAGTGTTTCCCCATAGTAAACAATGGGGCTGCGTTAGGAGCTGAACGCTGCTTTTTTGCAGGTGTTAGGTTTTTTTTCAGCTCAAACAGCCCCATTGTTTTCTATGGGGGAATCGTGCACGAGCACGTTTTTGAAGCTGGCCGCGTCCGTAAGCACTGCTGGTATCGAGAGCTGCAGTGGCGGTAAATATGCTCTACGCTCCTTTTTTGGAGCCTAACGCAGCCATTCTGTGAACTCTAAATACCAGCGGTATTTAAAAGGTGCGGGGAAAAAAAAGCATGCGTAGCTAACGCACCCCTTTGGCCGCAGAACTCTAAATCTAGCCGTCTGTTTTTCTATGGTCTCCCCGACTGTATGACTGTATAAAATAATTAAAAAAATAAAAATAAAAATATATCCCCCTTTAAGTGGAGCGCAAATATTGTTTCCGTGAATGCAATATTTGTGCTCCATTTTGTAATACCAGTGAACGCAAATGTAACCTGGTATTACAAGTTAGGTGTAATGTAAATGCGACTTCGCATTTACATTACATGGAAGCATTGGGCCCAGGAGAGAGCGCTTCCATAGGCCCCAATGGGAGCCTCATTCTCATGCCGTCAGACAAGGCATGAGAACTAGCACAGCAAAAGGGGTAAGTCACATAGCGATGGGCAGTAATTTTAAATATATATGTATATGAATATGCACTCTTGCAAATTCTATATGATTTTTGACTGGAGGAAGATCTATTTCTTCTACCGCACTACAAGAAGCACTGAAAGCATTCTATAAAGAAACACAGATCAGATATTGTGTGTGCCACGTAAGGGCTCTTCTGGAAGGGCTCGCCTTGAAGAATGGTAGATCTCTGGTAGCGTTGTCCCAATTCTTGTATTTTTTCTGAGTACAGTGAGAATGGGTACCCCACTGTACTCAGCGTTAGGATTGCAGCTGCTGCTTGGAGATCATTGTTTTGAGAGAATATTCAGTCTCTTTCAATCGCTTTTGCATAATATTGTTTTGTATTGCTGCCATTTGTATTATTGATCTAGGGGTGACAGCGCCCGCTACTCATTTATTCTATAAATACATATATATATATGTACACACATAAATACATGTATACACATATAAATACATAAATATACATATAAATACATAGATACTGTATATATATACACATATAAATACATAAATACATAAGTACACTTATACATTCTTAAGTACATGTAAACATATACATATAAGACAAGTGCAGGCCAAAAAATATTGTTTTGGTAGAAATTTTTGTTTTTGCATATTCAAGGGAATTGGTTTCTCTGAATATTCGTTTCCTGCACTTTTCAGTTTTCAAATTTTTGTTAAACATTTCTATTTGTTTTCATTAAAAAAAAGGTCACCTGTAGCTACAAATACTTACTTTAATAGCTTAACACCTGGCTTAATGCTCTCCGTTACCAGGACCTGCACTAACTTTAGTGCAGATCCTGGGAGCTGAGCTTGCTAAGCCTCCTGTCAGTGTGACCAGGCTCTGACAAGAAAAGGATCGGGTTAGGGTGCTCTCCAGTGTATTAAGATAAGTATTTAATGGGGGCGGAGCCTGTTCTCAGTACGGTAGGATGCGTCTGTGTGAAGCTCCTGAAACCAGACAGATTTTGTATGGCTTTTCTGTGGAAAATCTACACTATTTTATTCTCTAGTGATCATCTGTTTCACCAAGATCCGACAGATGCAAAGAGTGGATGTCCCAACTGCGTCCTTGCCTATGTTCTCTGAGACAGCTGTGAGACACGAATCTCCTCAGACCTAGTAGCCATTTTACAACTGCCACTTTCAAGAAAAGAGCGGATCTCACTATCCAAAGTCTGTGTGGGTTGTGAATCATAGGTCTGGGGCTGCCGCATAATTACCCCCCAAACTCTGGGGTTAAGCAATCCTGTAATAGGATTATTCCTAAATACTAAAACATAATTTGGGACTCTGCTGCCTGGTAGTCCACCTATCACTTATTTCAAAATGGAGGGTCTACGTAGATGGGAGTCGACAGTGACCCGGCTCCTAGAGGAACATTTTCGGAGCCTAGAACAAGAGATATGTGCTATCCTGATAACTGCCCAAAACAATAAGCGGGTAAATCTGGAACACACAAGTTTGACATAACTGGTGATCCTATACCCTACAAGATGGAAACAGATGTTTTTGAGGTCCCCGTCCCTTACCAGCAGGGGGAACTAACCTGTGCATTCCCAAAGGAATTTCTGCCTCCGTGACATCCCCAGATGAGGAGACTTATGACTTCTGGAGAACTGCCGGAATCTGCAGGACCCAACATCACATGGGAGTGGAATTTATCAGAAGTGAAGTCGGAGGCAGAGATTAAATCTGGGCCAGCTGTGGAGAGGGCCGTTCATCAGTATCCCTGTGATACAGAAAAGGCCATTGCGGTGAAACGGAAAACCAATCTTGCTACACCTTTACCTGTGAAAATACTGGCCGGGATATTTGACAAAATACCTTCACTCCACATGGCGGAAGCATTGACGTGGCAATCATCAGGATCAAAGGGGCTTTGGTCATTAATGGCCTTGCTGTTATTCGGAATCATGTGGAGAGATTTCTTTCATGCTGAGCAGCTGCACTCCCATATGGGCATCGGGTGAGATCTGAAGCGACAGCTTACAGGCTTTGTGGCACAACTAGTGGGGGTTTTTGGCGATGGGCCCCCATGGACTGGACTATCGGTTATTGCTAACATGTATGAAGACTGATTGATCTGATGGCGGTTATTGATTCCTGGTAACTTTAAACTCCTGATAGATAAGGAAGATGTAACTCTATGCATATGTCGGGAGATATGTGTGTGCTTCAAGAGACTTCCATAATTTGGACTATTCCAGGACATTTTTCTTTTATTATATTCTTTTTGTGTGTGTCGCTTGTTACTACAGTGCCCTGTATTATCCCTAATGAGCAGAAATAGGCTAATGCTCACGATACTATCTTACACTAGCTAAAGGGGTCTTATTGTTTTTGTACTCTATAGCTTCCTTTCTCTGCTAGCATGGTTTACCCCTTAGTACATTATCTCATAGGGGAAGGGGTTATAGTGTGTTGGGGCATTATGCACTCCTCTCAAGCATTTAAAATAGGAATTGTATATTTCACGCACTGGCATTCTTATGCTCTAGCAGACTGAGCCCCTACATAACTCATAGCTCATATTCCTGCTACTATATTAGATCCATTATAACACGTGGCCCTGTGCCTATGGGTATTTGAATACAGAGCTACCCTGGGAGACATAGTTCACTCCATACACTAGGACTGACTCTTCATTTTCTTAAATGCATTAATAGAGACTAGTTCCACTTCTACCTTTAGAAAAGGAGCGTAATAGTAAGCCACTATGGGTTGGCTTTTTGAAATGAGAAACAATGACAGCATACTGATATTCTGACACCATTGGGCATGCCATCTTTAACACAATATATGCCTAAGCATTATATGTCCATTTTCATTTTGCCTTGTTTTATAGTTCAGGTTAGTCTTGTTTTGACTCTAGGTATAATTATACAATATGTGTGGTGTTTGCAATATTTCAGGTTTATGCACTTCTATATAAACAGCTACTCTTAAGTCCCCTTTCATGCTACTAGAGGTGCGCAAACACCTAACTCTCTAGCCATAGCGAATTCATGTTTGAGAATAATGAGACATATTCTTACAGAGTTGGCACTTTACTATATGTGCTATATCGCATATAAATCCATGAATATAAATACTCACCTATTCTGTTATGGTCATAATCTTTACAAGGTTTGTTAATCCACTGTTTGAAATATGTTCTCTCTTTGGGGTTAACTACTTACCAATACCTATAATCAACTGAGTCTAAGGTAATACTTAAAAAGGCTTTGAATAGTTGATTGCCTTAATACCTTTACTCAATTCCTCAGTATTGCCCTGTCAGTGGCTGTGGCTGGGCGATACATTATATGAAATTATACTTGAAGATATGCTCTTTTATATTACTATGTATATCGCAATTGTAGTTAACATTTTGCAGATAGAGGTCCAAAATTATAACATTGCACTGATGCAGGTCCCCTTTGAGGTGCTATTAACATGAATATTCTTATCCATCTAGTTGAGCCATTCCCCCATGTGACCGTACAGAGAGAGTACAAATATGGCCTCTCTGTTAAAATCATAAATAACCAGAAAAATTAACTAAACTTGTTCTTCCTAATAGCTATCCCATGGACCCTATAGAATGTTTTAGTCTCTAATTGGGGTCCAAAAGTGGCCCATTTTGTTATTTAATCTTTCTCCTGAAATTCCCCACTCTGACTTAAATTCTAGTCTAGGACGCCCAAGAGAGGCCTCTATTTATCAATGAGGGAATTCATTTTATTTGTCTTGACATCATATTTTAAGGGGACACTTCTAAATTAAAAAATCTGAGGTTAATTTCTATTTGTATAGCTGGGCAATTGTCTGTATTAGTCATTCTGATATTTAATATGTACATTTTGTTGTGTTTTTCATTTGCTTTCAGAACTGTGATATTATCTATTTATAACCTCAATAAAAATATATATAAAACAAAAAGATAAGTAATTAACCTTTCATTTTTTTTAAAAGGATTTCCGTCAGTATTTTTGTTTTCATTCATTTTCGTTGGTGCAATCAATCGTATTTTCATGATGAATGTGCATTCGTCCAAAAACGAATGCACAACTCTATTTTAAAAATAAATTAATAAATAAACAAATATATATATATATATATATATATATATATATATATATGTATCAATGTGTCCAATGTGTATATATATATATATATATATTTTATATATATATATATATATATATATATATATATATATATATATATATATATATATATCTGTAAATGCATATATACATATATAAATACATAAATACATATATACGTAAATGCATATATACATATATACGTAAATGCATATATACATATATAAATACATAAATACATATATACACATATAAATACATGAATACATATGTACACATATAACTACATATACACATATAGGACATGTGCAGGCCAAAAAAATTCAGTTTGGGTACAATTTTTATTTTGGATATTCAAGAAAATGTGTTTCTCTGAATATTTGTTTCCTGCATTATTCGGTTTTCATTTAGTTTAAAACTAAATGAAAATCAAATTTTTGTTAAAAATTTCCATTCGAGTTACAAGAGTTACACGTTAGAGGGAAAAGAGAGGCCGCAGTGATTACGATGGATGCAGAGAAGGCCTTTGACATTGGATCACCTCTCTCAGCAAATTTGGTCTGAACGTATATTTCGAGAATTTTATCCAAACAATATATAGCAAACCAACTTCAGTATTAACAATTAACGGTCAACTCTCCCCAGTAATTAACATTACTAAAGGCACCAGACAGGGCTGCCCTCTTTCACTGCTACTTTTTAATTTGGCAATAGAGCCGCTGGCAATAGTACTTAGGAAAGAATTAGATAGCATATTCTTGGGTGGCAAAAAATTAGTCTTATCGATCTATGCTGATGACCTACTGATTTTTATAGGGGACTCTAAGAAAAGCGTTCCTATTTTATTGGATATCATACAAAAATGTAGTTAATTTTCGGGCTATAAGATCAGTCTGTCTAAATCAGAAATCCTATGGTTAGATAAAATTGCTAAAAGCATTTCTATTACACCTTTTAAAGAGGTGAAATAACAGATTCAATATTTAGGCATCATATTAAGTAAGAACCCAGCAAAGTGGTACGAGTTAAATTATAATAGAATATGGACTTCAATCACTGAAGACCTAGATAGATGGAAGATATGACCCCTAAGCCTATCAGCCAAAGTGCAGTTAATCAAGATGATACTTCTCCCTAAAATCCTGTATCTTTGCCAGATCTTCCTTTATTTATTAGAAAAACTGACTTGAAAAAGTTTTATTCAGAATGTACATATTTCCTTTGGAAAGGAAAAAAAACCCATCTGGCATTAAAGAAACTAATGCAGAAAAAAGACTTTGGAGGCCTCAGCCTACCAGATATCGAGCTTTACAACCGATCCTTTATGGTAAAGATCGCCAGCGACTGGCTAACAGGGAAAAATGTAGTTTCATATTCACAAATGGAACAAAATATGACTGCTCCATTTTCACTTAAAGGACTATTACATTCTAATCTTAAAAATATACCCAAAGAGATAGTAAGGAAAAAAAACAATATTTAACATAATGGTTGCCTGGGTTAAATACAACAAAGAATTAGAGATCAATAACCAGATATCATATTACCAGACTATTGTAGGCAACTCAGAATTTACACCCGGTCTTACCTCTAAGACGTTTAAAAAATGGGATCAGAAAGGTTTGAGATACATATTCCAATTAGAAAATATAGAACTGCAGACAATTAAATCATTCCACACTATATTACAAGAATTCAACATTCTGTCCAAAGAATTCTATGCATATTTGCAAATCAGACATTACTTCTTTCAACTATTAGAAAAGCAGGGGAATAATTGGTCGCTGGGGGTCATTGATACCAATTTGAAACTGTATCAAGCCGGGATAAGTTCTATTTCAATTTGGTATAATTCAGAAATGCAAAAAAGAGGTCAGGCTAACCTAGAAAAGATGCATTTAAAATGGTCCAAAGACTTTAATGAGATTACAGCTGAATATTTAGGTCAGAGTATAAAGATAGCTCACAAATCTACTAGTTCAAGTAGCTGGAGAGAATCTCACCTGAGAGTAATTAATAAGGCCTATATTACTCCGGCGGACATTTCTAGGTGGTCTAGCCATGATATAAAGGGATGTACTAGATGTGGTCTACTGAAAGCAGACCTTAGCCATTGTTTTTGGTCCTGACCTAAGGTACAAAAATTCTGGAACAGAATTAATTATTGGGTAAATAGATTTCTTGAAAAAGAGCTCAAACTGGAGTTTAAAGGTATAGGGGCCTATCTATCAAGCTCCGAATGGAGCTTGATGCCCGTGCAGGCTCGCCAGAAACAGCAGTTATGAAGCAGCGATCACAAGACCGCTGCTCCATAACCTGTCCGCCTGCTCTGAGCAGGCTGACAGACATTGCCGGAAATCAACCCGATCAAGTACGATCGAGTTGATTGACACCCCCCTGCTGGCGGCCCATTGGCCACAAGTCTGCAGGGGGTGGCGTTGCACCAGCAGCTCTTGTGAGCTGCTGGTGCAATGCTGAATACGGAGAGCGTATTGCTCACCGTATTCAATAAGGTCTGGCGGACCTGATCCGCACTGTCGGATCAGGTCCGCCAGACTTTGATAAATTGGGGCCATAGTCATTCTCTATAAAAAAATACAGGAAATAGACAACATAAGATTGGTTAACACAACAATTGTAATTGGAAGCAATATTATTTTAAGATCATGGAAATCTAAGCACGATGTTGAGTTTAAGTTTGGAGGTTAATACTTGGTAGGGGGAAAGGAAAGAAGAAGGGAAAAAGGGAAGAAAGAGCAATTCTTTGTATATATTCACTGGATAAATCATTATTTGCAAAGCAATTTTGATGTTTAGATGTACTTAAATATGTATAGACAGTGAAATCTGACTTTTTTTTGGTGCTTCGTTATTCTTAGCATATATACGTTGGATAAATAATCATTTACAATGTCATTTTGATGTTTTGATGTATTTCAGTATGTATAGACTGTGGAATGTTTTGTTTTTTTTTGTGTTTCATTATGTTTTGTCTTTCTTGAAACTTTAATAAAAAGATATATATAAAAAAAATTGTATTCGTTTTCACATATGTAAATGTTTTGATGCTGCAGATTAAAAGTTCACCTGTAGCTACAAATACTTACCTTAATGGCTTAACACCTGGCTTAACACTCTCCGTTCCCGGGACCTGCACTAACTTTAGTTATATATACATACATACATACATGTATATACATACTGTACATATTTAGACATGTATATGTTAGACATGTGCATGGCGAAAAAATTCGGTTCGGATCGATTCTGATTTTTTAGAATTTCGGTTCGGAGCGATTCGAATTCGGAAAAATTTGAATCAATTCGGTTCGGATTTGTTTCGGATTCATTCGGATTCGAATAAATTCGGTTTGGATTTGTTTCGGATTCATTCGGATTCGAATAAATTCGGCTGGATTCGGTTCGATTCGGTTCGGAAATTCGGAATTTCGGTAAGTGTTAGGTGGGATTAGACTAGTATTATGTACTGTATATTAGGTGTAACCCATAGCAGAGTGATATAACCTAATATACTGTACAATACTAGTGTAATCCATGGCCATCCGAAGCTACCGAATAAATCCGAATAAATCCGAAGTTATTCGGATTTATTCGGTAGATTCGGCACTATTTTAATTCGGAGATTCGGTTCGATCCGAATCTCCGAAATTGCCGAATTTTCCGAATTTCCGAATCGAACCGAACCAAATCGCACATGTCTAGTATATGTATGTATCTCTATGTTAAAGTCCTTTGCACCTGAGACCTCATATCTTTGAGCCCTTGTAACAGTTAGCTTTCTTTCTTAGATTGAGTTTGACATATTTCTGATTTTGGTTTATACTGAATGACTATTTCAATTTTATATCATGCTGCAATTACATTCTTAATAAAGAAATGACTTATGTATAATTGTTGGTACTGGCATGACTGCACCAAAATGCGGACTAAGGGGCCGAATTATCAAGCTCCGAATAAAGATCATTGCTCCATAACTTGTGCACCTGCACTGAGGTAGCGGCCAAAAATGAACCCAATTGAATACAATCAGGTTGATTGACATCCCCTGCTAGCGGCCGATTGCAGGGAGCTGCATTGCACAAGCAGTTCACCAGAACTGCTTGTGCAATGATAAATGCTGACAGTGTATGCATCCATGTGCAGCGGACATGATATGCTACATTTGATAAATATGCCCCATGAGTAAAATTCAACATAGTTGAATTATATGTCACTTAAAAGTTTATTAATTTATACTTGAGAGATCATATGCAAAGGTAATAAACCTTTTCAAGAGTGTGCTCTTAAACTGAAAATAGTCTAAAAATATTTTAATTTACCTAAATCCAACTATTTTACTAATTCTTTATTGAAGTATTGTTGATTAAAATAACATAAAAAAGAAGAGCAATAAGAAAGAAAGTCCTTTCCTATAAAAAGCAAGGGATTCAAGCACTTTTTTAAATAAAAAAATATAATTATAGAATCAGTATACTTTATTAATCAGCCGACAGTGAAACCCAATGTATACAAAGGGTAATATCCATGCCGTAATTAATAGGGATCTATGCTACTATAAAGTGGGATATCTCTCTTTCTCTCTTTCTCTAAGAGAAACAAAAGGGGCAGTGTTAGTATGCTGTAAATGAAAGCAGCAGGGAAGAAGGTAACGTATTGATAACCTTTGTAATGGCAGAATGTGTATACCGTGTGCTATGTCCTGTCAACCAGTATGTTTGATCCCATACACCATAAGGGATATAACTCGGAACATTGACCATTCAGCTTAAAAATGCCAGAATACCAGAATTAGCACATATATAAATGAGCTCCAAGTTGTTAAGGATACTGTTGATGCCGATTTTGCAGCTATGATCTATAGTAGTTCCAAAATAACTAAGGATAGTACAGACACTGCTCTTCTGGTTTAGATCTGTAGATGTATAATATCCCAGCACAAACTGGGTCACAACACTTTCTGTCAAACATATCCTTCTAAGAAGCATATTTTTCAGGCTTTCCGGAAACAGAAGTTATGAAGCAGCGGTCTAAAAACCGCTGCTCCATAACCTGTCCACCTGCTCTGAGGCCACGGACAGAAATTGACAGAAATCAACCCAATCAAATACGATTGGGTTGATTGACACCCCCTGCTAGTGACCAATTGGCTGCAAATCTGCAGGGGGTGGCATTGCACCAGCAGTTCACAAGAACTGCTGGTGCAATGATAAATGCCGAGAGTGTATGCTGTCGGCATTTATCGATGTGCAGCGGACATGATCGCTATATCGGATCATGTCCGCTCGCACAATCATAAATATGCCCCTATGTCTGTAATACGCATAGGTGTGCTGCTTCTAAGATCAGTTATAAACCTCAGAAAGAAGCAGCTCTTAAGCTTCACATATAACGGCCATACATATATAAGGCAAAGTTCAACGCATGTAACTTCCAAGTAGACTGTGCTGTGGTCATATCCAGCATGCATGTGCTGCAGTCATATTTTCAAGCAAATAGTGTTTTCCTCTGGAATGTTTTTTTAAAAGTCCACAAGTAACGACCTCCAGTGCAAGATGCTCACATCAAGTAACAGACAACCAGCCTCCAACTGGTTGCCAGTTACTTTTTCTGTTAAATGTATTTTTTATTTTCTTTGTGCAACCTTTTAGCCTTGTGTAACAGTTAAACAGAGCTCTGAAGTCCTGCTAACCCAATGACCGTTAAATTTGGTTGCGCTCAAGCAAACACATTTACTTTCAACTCATAATGCACCGGTTCTTTCCGTTGTGCGCTAAAAAAATGAAAAAATTCAATATTGGTAGCAAGTAACAGTTAGCATGCCACTTGTAGTCTAACCCAAAGTCATTTTATTTCATTTTTATTTTACAGGCCTTTCAACATCCTCCCAAGGTTTTGCTTCTACATAATTCTGCTGAAAAGTCAGCTGGATCTTCCATGTCACTGCTTTTACCTAGATATTTTGTTCCTCAACCTGCTCTTGTCCAATGTAAGGCAATTAGAGTATTACCTTGTTTGCAGGCTGGCACCAGTATTGCAAGAGATGTAATGCAGGCTGCAGTCTAGCGGTTTTCTTATCATGGCCAGGCTGGACACAGGTACTATTCTGTGGGCATGATATATCATCATATAGTTTTTATAGCATTTCTTCAAAATACATATTGCATCTGTTTTCAAAAGGGAATAACTTTTATACTTTTAAACTATAGAAGGATTAGTATTTTGTAAACTGAAAACAATATTAAACCCCAACATATGTATGTTAAACTTTTTTTTCTTTAATAACATAATTATAGGGCATTCTGTATTTGCAATTGTTGATACCTGGAGCCTAATTTGAAGAATAAAAAATATAAGTACAGCTACTTTATTAAAATGTTCTTAACTTTTCATAGGGTTCAAACAAGCAAATCAGACAAAGCTTCAGTTCTCAACAAAGTTAAAATAATGAATTGCTAGTTTGAACCTTAAGAATAATGAATAAAGGTCCCTTTTAACATAATCGCTAGATTTGTTTATCTGGGCATGTGTTTCATATAGTATGTGAAGTACTGCAGAGTAAACTGGGTGCGAATCTCCTGATAAAGGACTCTAACTACAGATTAGACTGTGTACTAAAGCAACTATGTACAAATTTTCAAAATGAATTTGCTGGCGCTTAACCTTCATACAAAAAGCAGCAATAAAGGTGAGTATTTAGTTACATCTAGTAGAAAAAAAAATATTATGATAAGCCAAAGTGTCTCAGCAGGGCCTCCAATGCTTAGGTCTACTGTCTGTATGTGAGTAAGTGTCATGGAATCACACCTGTAATGGGTGTGTCCATTCCATCATCAACCTATAAAACAGCTCCTCAACCTTACCACCTTGCTTGGTAATTTGTTCGTCACTGCCTAGCTCGCTGTAACAGCATTCCTGAAATGTATGCTGTTAAAAATATACTACAGTCTCTAACATTTGGGGACTTCCTTTATTCCTATTCATACCTCTGTGCTAAAGCTACATCCTCTCAGATCTTCTGAGTTTGTTGCCAGACTGTTAGACACGTCATCCAGCTTCATTGAAAAGGTGCTGCGATCTATTAGACTGACCCTGTTCACTCCTCCACACAGCAGACAGCTCAGACATCCCACTGACATCATCAGCTACAGACAGAAGTTTTTCTACATTGCTCTCTCTTGCAACCATGCCAGAATTGTTTGCTCTTCTAACCGGTACCGGTACAGGACTTCCAAGCACACAGATAATTTCACTCCCTGCTTATACCAACGATTGGCCTCCGGTCCCCTATATAGTGAGTACTCATATAATGTATACCCCTGTTCCTGTATATTACAGTACCTTCATTTATTTCATATTTGACTATGTTTGTTTATGACTATATAGTATATGCTTGCGATCTACATATGCACAGTGGAGGCTCCTCCAGTTGTGCACATTCACACGTGAACCCCCCAGGGGGCAAGGAGGAAAAAAAAAATCAGCCAAAAAAAAAAATTGTTTAATTTTTTTGCTTAATTTTTTTTTATTTTTTTATTAGTGTGTGTGTTATTATATTGTTTATTATATAACATGATGTAGGCTCTGTTTACTAGCTCAGCCTGTAGGCTGTAGGACCGGTACAGCAGTACCACACCATTTACCATTATAGTAGTAAGTCAACTAGTCAAGATAGATTGAACTTGAAGCAGGAGGGAGCTAGGACCCAGGCGGACGCTGACGTCACCAGCGTAGACCAGACCGCATCAGTCACTAGCGTCTCCTCCTCAGGCTGCTGAGTCTCACTGCGCGAGTGCACGCACTGTGCACACCAGACCAGACACTGTCACACTGATCGCACATGCGATAAAGCAAAACCCTATCTTGCACAGTGATCTCTATGCATCACTGTGCAGGCGTTGCTCCTCCCAGCCCGGCACTGGTAATTAAGCGCTATTCGCACAGGCTGAAGTGTGCGAGCTGACTTCAGCCTGTGCTCTGGCTCCTCCCAGTCTGCCTGTCATGGGTGAGTCTCGCCTCTGATACGCTACTAGCGTCACGTGACCGCCCCCACAAGGCTCCTCCCCCTCAACGGCGCAAAAATCTCATTGAGGAGATAGCCGTTGAGCGGAAAGGAGCTATGTAACAAGGTGTGTTGTCTTTATCCTAATTGTTGCTGCTGGTGCTAGCCAGCCTTTGGAAGCCTAAGGAACACCCTGCTGCTAACTGATGTAGAGCAGGCAGTTAGCGTGGGATGACATTTTTCATTTTGCTTCTCCTGCACCCCTGCTTTTCTTCACAGTCTGTCTGTGAGTATCTGCAGAGGCAGTTAGCGCGGGAGCAGGGAGAAAGAATGCAGTGTCTTTTGAGTGGCAAACAGCAATATTTGAAGCTCTACTCTTCTTTGAGAGACTGTCACTGCCTGACCTGACCTGACCTTACTAAGCTAACTCTTTAGCGGCTGAGCCTGGCTGTTGTGATATCCCTGCAGTTTTCGCTGCTCTCTGGCACATATCCTCCAGGCAACTGCTCAATACTTAAAGTGTTTAGTTTTGATGGAAATACAAAAACTAAATAAAAAAAAAAGTTTTAATAGAGACGTCATAAAAGTAAAATTATGTAACCCATATAGTATTTTCATGTTTAATCCTGAATTAACTCTTCATACACATTGTGACAGCAAGGTCCCTTATATGTACCAGCCACTGGCAATAAAAATGTGCTTTGGTTTTGGAATGTGTAGTTCTTAGCAGATATTTATCCTCCGCTGTATGTGGGAATATCTAAGCAGTTATTTATTTATTTATTTATTAGCTCAAGAGCAGCAGAGGTTGTCCGTGTCTCAGCCAACACCCAGGGCAGGCAGTAGTAGTACTGTGTGTGTTTGTGTGAAGAATTATTACACTGATACTGAATGAGGTAAGAGGGGGCTGTAAATAATGTGTGCTGCCATGAAGGACAGGACATAAAGGCTCCCAGCAGAACTCATCATGCTTTTTTAACCCTTATGCTCCTGTTAGAAATGGTTGTTATGCTGTGAAAATTGCTTAGTATATATATATATATATATATATATATATACATATACACTTTCTAAAAGGGTGTCCCTCTTTAAAAGTTTGAAATATTGGAAGGTATGTTGTTTTAATAGAATGATGACTTAACTACAGTATTCAGGAATCAAATGTTTATAAAAACATTCAAAATGCTTAATAACCACAAGTTACTAGTGCAGCATGTTTTCTTGTGCTGGTGGGGTTTCCTTCAATATTTCAAATTACTTTTATCCTAATTTGCAGTGCAATCAGTCTGTAACAGTATTTTGTTATACATGGTCTATGAAAAGTCCCACAGTAAACTAAAGGGTGATATATATATATATATATATGTGGTATGCATGCATATGAGTGTGTGTGTTGTGGGCATATGTGTGTGTGTTGTGTGCATATGTGTGTGTGTTGTGTGCATATGTGTGTGTGTGTGTGTTGTGTGCATATGTGGGTGTGTGTGTTGTGTGCATATGTGTGTGTGTGTGTGTTGTGTGCATATGTGTGTGTGTGTGTTGTGTGCATATGTGGGTGTGTGTGTTGTGTGCATATGTGGGTGTGGGTGTTGTATGCATATATGGGTGTGTGTGTTGTGTGCATATGTTTGTGTGTGTGTTGTGTGCATATGTGTGTGTGTTGTATGCATATGTGTGTGTGTGTGTTGTGTGCATATGTGGGTGTGTGTGCATATGTGGGTGTGAATGCATATGTGGGTGTGTGTGTTGTGTGCATATGTGGGCATGTGTGTTGTGTGCATATGTTGGTGTGTGTGTTGTGTGCATATGTGGGTATGTGTGTTGTGTGCATATGTGGTTGTGTGTACATACCTCACACACAAACTTTAGCAACACACAGTAATACACATAACACACTGCCCTCACCTTGTTCCTAAGGATGTGTTAAGGTAACTGGCAGAGTGTGTGTATGTATGTATATATATATGTATATATATATATATATATATATATATATATATATATATATATATATATATATATACACACACACACATTAAAATGGGCGGAGCCATATGAGGGGAGGGGCTAGTGCTCCCCCAGCTTCAAAAGTCACCAGCCGCCACTGCATATGCAATGTTATTAAGTCTGGACCTGACCTGATAAATAAAATGTAGTCACTTAGACAACATAGTAATCCAGTTTATTACTATGTAACAGATAACTGACACATTTATACCAATTCCTTACAATTGCTCCTTAAGGGTTAAAGCTCAGCAGCTAAGTTATCCATGAATCAGACTTCACTGTATAAAACACATTTGTTTTCCCAGGCAAATTTGACATATTACCAAGCCTAAAAATGCTAGTGGATCCAGCTGAACTTGCCAAAGCTGTAGTTACTCTCACCCAGAGGGTAAATGCCCTAAGCCAGGGTTTTAGAGAAGTTCAGATTGAAAATCAAAACCTCAGATCTTATTTAAAGGAAGTTACTACATTGAAGGTAACTCAAGCAGATGCTACTCCTGAATCCCAAGTTTCAGCTCCTGAAAAATTCTCAGGAGATAGAGTTTATTTTAGGGAGTTTAAAAATGCTTGTTCCCTGCTTTTCGCCCTAAGGCCTAAAATGTACTCCACTGAACGATAAAAAGTACTAACTGTAATCTCCTACCTGAGAGGAGAGCCCAGAGCATGGGCAGATACATATTTTGAAACTCTGGATCCCATTCTAGATTCTCTGGATGCCTTCCTTGAAGCCATGTCCTCACTGTATGAAGACCCTTACAAGCAAATAACAGCTGAAAATGCACTCCGTAACTTTAAACAGAAAAAAATACCTGTTGAAGACTACATTGCGGAGTTCAAAAGGTGGTCTAAGGACTTACTGTGGAATGAGGTCTCACTCCGAAACCAATTCCACTTGGCTTTATCTGAAAGTCTCAAAGATGAGCTGGCTCGTTTAGATCATCCAGATATATTTGAGGCTTTATTTGAACTATCAATAAGTATAGACCGTCGCTTACGTGAGATAAGACATGAAAGAAATGTGACAAATAACACCACAAGAAGACACATATCATCCACAACATTCTGTACTTCAACATCACCCCCACATCCAGACTAACCAATGGAAATTGGAATATTGAGGGGTCCTCTAACATTAACGGAAAAGAATAGGATATGCCAATTGTGTATGTATTGTGCTTCTAAGGATCACACCATAAATTATTGTCCTGCTTTCTGCAAACAGAAGACTGGTAAGCCTTTTGAACTTTTTTGATTATTTAACCACATCTGCTTCAAATTCCACTTACATATCTTTGCCTTTAATTTTACAGTGGGATCAGCAAATCCTGAATATTAAAGCAATTATCGATACTGCCGCATGTGGAAATTTCATAGATTTAAGTATTGTTAATCAGAATAAAATACCACTTATAGCAAACAAAATCCTCTCTCTGTTCGATTCATTGACGGTATTCCTAACAGGACACATTACACATGAGACGGTACCCATACTGACCATTACTAAGACAGGCCATGCTGAATTATTATCCTTTGATATAATTCCTTTACCTATGTTTCCATTAGTGCTTGGAATAAACTGGCTTAAACTTCACCAACCTTACAAAAAAACACCACTCATTTAAATGGAATACTGAGGCCCAAGAGGCAAGTTCGCAACTGCACCTATTATCCAATTTCCCGAACATTCCTTACAATTTGTACTTGAAGTGGATGCTTCAAACTATGCCATCAGTGCTGTTCTTTCACAGAAAAGGACCTTCAAGGATCCGATACATCCAGTCGCATATTTCTCCAGGCAGATGAACTGTGCAGATATTAACTATTCAATAAGAGAAAAATAATTACTTGCCATCAAATATTCATTTGATCATTGGAGACACTTACTAGAGGGTACACTTCTCCCTATACTTATATACTCAGACCATAGAAACTTACAGTATTTGCAAATGTGTAAAACTCTATCTGCATTTCAAGTGAGGTGGTGTTTATTCTTTTCACATTTAAATTTCACAATTATGCACCGCCCAGGGTCTAAGAATGGTAAGGCTGATGCCCTTTCTAGAAAGGAGAATAAAGTTTTACATTTAACACAACATTCTGAAATAATCCCTCACAATAGATTTATAGGACTACTTAACCTTTCCTATTCCTCTCTTAAGGAAAGTCAAGAGAACAACAACTGTAAATCAACTCACCTACTCAAAAAGGATGCTCTTGGTATGTACTACTACAATAATTTACTAAAAGTTCCTCCTTCCTATAGAACAACAATTCTCCAGACTGTACACATTTCCCCTCTTGCCGGTATTTTAGGATTTCATAACACCTATTGTCTACTAAAAAGGTAATTTAGGCGGCCTAAAATGTCCACTGAAACCAAGGAGTATGTTGCAGCTTGTAACAGCTGTTCCAAGTCCAAAATTGACTTATGGGTTACTCATGTCTATACCTGTTCCTGCCAAATCATGGACTAATGTCGCTCTGAATTTAATTGTGGACTTACCAAAATCCTCCAACAACACAACCATACTAGTAGGGGTGGATCTTTTTACCAAAATCGCTCATTTTATACAATTTCACTGCTTACCAACAGCTAAACAAACCTGTGAATTATTCATCACAAACATAGTTAAATTACATGGCTTACCTACCTCTTGAACCTCAGACCCCCAGTTCACTTCAAGATTTTGGAAGGAACTATGCATTTCCTTAGTAATCCAACTCCTCAGTACCTCTTATCATCCTCAAACCAATGGTCAGACTGAAAGAACCAATCAGTGGCTTGAACAATATTTACGCTGCTACTGTTACCATCAAGAAGAAGACTGGTCCTTCCATTTGCCATTGGTGGAATTTGCCCCTAAACAATACATTGAATACAAGTACCAAACTGACACCATTTTTAGCAAATTATGGTTTCCACCCATCTTTCCATGTATTCTCTGACTGAGACAACTTGTGCCTTTGGTCAATGATACTATCAACACTATTGCTCAGAGCTTCTAGATCATCGAAGATAACATTTCTGCTGCTCAGACTCAACAGAAACATTGCTAAGATTTATGACATAGGCCAACTCCTTCATATTCAGTTGGAGATCGAGTATGGCTTTCCAATAAACATCTTTGTCTCCAAACTCCTTGTAGGAAACTTAGTTTCCATGTTTCTCTTGTCAAGCTTGTCATTTTCAACAAAATCTATGCAACACTGTTACTCCTGTACAACCTCCTCAACCTGATCAGAAATACGAAGTGCACAGCATTCTTGATTCAAGCTGTGTTTGTGGTCAGCTGCAGTGTTTGGTGCATTGGAAGGATTATGATTCAGATGAAGATTCATGGAAACCATCTACTAACCTATCAGCCCCTCATATGGTTTCACTGTTCCATCGACGGTTCACTGACCGTCCATGGCCCTGAGCCACTTTGTGGTTCCTTTGGGGGGGATATGTCATGGAATCACACCTGTAATGAGTGTGTCCATTCCTTCATAAACCTATAAAACTAGAAAAATATAAGGAGAAAGAGAGGACAGTAATGGAGCACTCAAGTCAAGCTATAGTAGCAGTAGAGGCTGTTCAAAAATGTGTTTACATAAAACAACATTTATTAGGATAAAAATAAAAAATGTAACAAACTACTAGTGTAGTTATGTGTGACATTAGAATTAAAATTAATAAAATAAAGAGAGAGCTAGCATATCCATGTAGTACCCACAAAAGGACCTATGAATCAGGATAATCCTAAGCAAGTATCATCAGAGGTTTAAAGAGCCATACATATACACCAATGGGTAACAAACAAACTTGGGCAAGTGTATACAAAAAAAGGCTCACGGATTGGACCAATAAACTAACTATAAAGGAGGATTGACCTCAACACATGTATTCTTTCTAGGTGCAATGCTGAAGCGCCTGATGCACATTTCGCCAAACTAGGCTTTCTCAAAGGCTAACCCGACTGACGGGAGCCTCGCTGCCTAAATAAAGATTGTAAACCAATCAGGGTGTGAGAATTTTCACACACCCCTAGGGGAAATCAATCGTAAACGTCCTCCTATTATTGGATAGGCGTTTGTCACGTGACCACTGCGTGATATGACAAGGGGGGGGAGTGTGTAACTATTCCGAAAATGACATCCAGATATTATACAACTAATGCCATATTAATGTACCCCCTGTTCACACAGCATCATATTATGATTATTACACAAGCCGATTATTCCAGTCAAAACATAAGAGGTTCTATTTAAACGTTAAAAAAGTTAAAAAATAAGATGATTTGTTGTGTGTTTTTTATGTTTTATTGCTAACGATACTGAGCAATCCTGGACTCTAAAAGAAATATAGCTATAATAATTCACTATAGGGACAAAATACTCATATCATAAACGGCAACTAGTTTTGCTATGCCAAATAAAATCAATTTGTAATTTAAGTAAGATAAACCTACAGCTCCTTAAATTAAATAGGTGGTAATTGCATCACTTTAATGTGATATGATAAAGGAGAGACGTATATGGCAATGCTCGCAAAAACGGAAACATGTTGAGCAATTGTACGTCTAATTGATTCCATATTGTATACACATCATTTGGGTATCATACAGACTTAAAGATATTGTTACTGCCAGTAAATATGTAAAATTAAGTATCCAGTCTTATTGATATATCATTGTTAAACCAATAAAGTAGTGAATTATGTGTGTAATATCTTATTTGTATGGTTATTGGTTAATAATTCAAAATAAATATATTCATCAGGGGGACCACGACTTAAATGAATTGCTGAGATATCATTAGATTAAATAAAGTATAATAAATGATGTTCAAAAATACCATGTCTCTACATATGTCCACCCATTAAATTAGTTATTAATCAATGTCTCTCCTAAAATTATTATTAACCTCTAAACTATAAAGTTCTTATAATTGGATAGACATTAATTGCCTCACTATTACAATGTATGACAGAAGTGAAACATGTATGGTGATGCCCATAATATCGGAAAAACATACAATAGTTATTACAATAATACATTTCAACCCTTATTATAATCAAATCTATATGATATGTGCATCGTTTGAGTGTGGCAGATGGACTAAACAAGTGTTGCTACTAGTAATTATGTAGAACGAAGTATCTAGTCTTATTATTGTCTGTCAATGAAACGATAAAAATAGTAGATTATGTGGATTAGTAGTAACCCCAAATAAATCAGGTCACCAAGGGGACCACAAGTTAAATGTATTAGAAAAATATTATAAGACCATGTAGGGTATGGTAGAGGATATTTTGGAAATCCTATCTTGATATTTGTCCAATACTAAAATTGTTTAGACTGTAGAACTAGTCCTAACTGAATTTTCCACAGTGAGTTGAAAGCAAGATTTTCTTTAGGAAATATAGATTAGACATCACAACTCCTAGGGACTAACTAGTAAAGTTTTTTTTAGTTTTTTTTGCCAAGATTCACTAAAGTATACATTTGATAGAAAATTCTGTGGAGGAAATCCTGAAAAAAAAAATGTTGTGTTTTGTGCTTTTTACAAAATTATCTTATAGCTCTATGTTTTTGCAAATATATCAGAAAGTAAATGGTGATTCTAGTGGTATAACATGAAATTGAGACAATGAAATGTTTGAGATGGATATGCAATATTGTTTTCTTCTTTGTACTAATTATGTACTTTAAGACAGAAGAATGAGGAACTGGATGTCTAAAATGTGGTAGACAATGGCCAAGTATACTAAAAAAAAATCCACTTATTCTGGGTTCTTATAAAAGGAGCAGACAGAGAGTTTAACCTTTATTCTTTTAAGTTCTTTTTGCACTAAGAGCAAACACAATGCATTGTCTCTTTATGGTCTTGTTGATCTTCCCCTGTGGATGGGGGCAGCTATCTACAACGACACGGCAAGGTAAGTTATCATTTCAATTTGACTCTTTATGATATAAAAACACCAATAACCTTTTTTTTCTTTCATCTGACTTTCAGATTATAAATCCTATATCACATCTCCTGCAGGGCATCACTGTATACAGAATGGTATGATAATTTTCAGAATATTTACTGAATTAATATATTTGCTGTTAAAGGAATATTAATGTAATTTTATATATCCATTGTATATATCAGCAATTGCAAAAGATCTACTTGCAAAACATTTTTTAAAGGTATTTAAAACTGTCACTTAGGTATATTCACAATGTTTTGATAAGGAGGGAACACACTTTCAAATGCTCCTACTATGTTTTTAGTATATTCATGTATGCATTTGCGATTGGCTAGTAGCTGTCACGTGATATAGGGGGCAGGGAAATTAAAAGAAACTTTAACATTTAAAAGTAAAATAAATCTACTGCTCATTCAAAATTCAAACTGTTATTGTATTTGTATTATGCACTTGTTGATTATGCATTTATTTCTACTGTGTTTAACGGTCTTTTAAAGAATATAACTTATTCATTTAACACTATTTTCATATTTTATATATTGAGAAAAACTTCTTAATGGCCATTTCTTTAATGCACTGCTATACAAAATAATATATGAAGTCTTCAGTTTATAAAGCATTTATTTGATTACTATATTGTGCCCCATGTATTAAATGGCGTGCGGACAGCCTCTCAACTTGAGAACCTTTCCGCACGCCTTCGCTAAGAGATGGCAGAGACTGTAAGAAGCTGCTCCTTACATTGCGGGAAGCAGGTTAGCAATCCTACCCTGCAAGGGCTCCAGAGCAGTTTATGCTTATTCATACATGGAGCCCATTGTGTTTAATGAATTGAGAGTTTTATTTCATTTAAAATTCATATTTTATATTTTCTATACTACTGTGTTTTTAATAAGCACAAAAATATGAATCTAGAGAATTTAAAAATCCCCATTTTCATTGTGTATTCTTTGTTATGCAAACTGAACATTACAATATCAGTGAGTGGCTTAAACAGGGATGTTGCATGGCAAGCAGTTTTTCACTAGATATGTTGGATTCAGACCATGCAAACAAATTAAAAATCACAACTTTTGATGTATTTATTGTATTCATTTAAAAATACAAAATGAGTTGCCCCTTTAAAGGGACAGTCTACTCCAGAATTTGTATTGTTTTAAAAGATAGATAATCCCTTTATTACCCATTCCCCAGTTTTGCATAACCAACACTGTTATAATAATATACTTTTTACATCTGTGATTACCTTGTATCTAAGCCTCTGCCGACTGCCCCCTTATCTCAGACAGACTTGCATTATAGTCCAATCAGTGCTGACCAGTGTTCCTGTTAAGGCCAGTTTTGTGTGTGGCCCAGCAGTGAAACAGTTAACTAGGTAACCGCACCCTGTAATTAGCAAACACAGCAATAGTACTTTTTTCCCCACTACACTAATTTCTGCTGTCTCATGGTTTACATTACTTTTCTCAAGAGAATACTGCAGTATTCATACCTTAAATATAGGTGGTAGCTTCACACGGCAAAAAAAAAAAAAAAAAGATTTGAATTTTAAAATAAAAGTAAATGAGGTGTTTATTAAACAATTTAATAAACCCTAGTTAGTAAAATGCAGAATTAGGAACATATTAAAAGACATAAACATTTACAGTACAATATACCTTTATAATCCAACTTTAACTATTATGTATCACACATTATGTAGTCACAAAAAACTTGATTATAGGTATACTAAAGTCTACATTTTCTTTCATTAATTGGATAGAGCATAGTCATTAAAAATAAACTAACTTTCCAATGAATGCACAATTTCAGACACCAGCACCTACTGAGCATGTGCAATAGCCCACAGTGTATCCATCTATGAGTCTGTCATTGGCTGATAAATGTCACATGATAAAGGGGGGAAGACATTTCAAATGTATCATTAAGAAAATGCACTGCTTATTTGAAATTCGGAGTAACTGTTATTGCATTGTCTTTTTATTATTCATTTGTTGATTATGCAATTCTACTGTATTTAAAGGGACAGTCTACACCAGAATTGTTATTGTTTTAACCCTTTGAGTGTTAAGCACTTTCCCACCTGGGTGCTAAGGTTTTCTTAAAGGGGCTTTTATTTAATATTTTTAAAAATATTTTTTTTTTACTTTTTTTTAAATTTATTTCAGACCCCCAACTTACACCGTTGGAAAGGTTAGGTGATTACCTTTCCAACGGTGGGTCTTGCGGGTCTGTAGCTGCTTAGATGCCTGAGATACAGGCTTCTAAGCAGCATGCCCCCTGCTCCTATATTTAACATTGTTAAAATGCATTCAGATAAGAGGCGGCCTTCAAGGTCTAAGAAATTAGCATATGAACCTCCTAGGTTTAGCTTTCAAATAAGAATACCAAGAGAACAAGCAAAATTGGTGATAAAAGTAAATTGGAAAGTTGTTTAAAATGTCGCTGATTGCAAAAAGCCAGAATGAAGCTGTTGGAATGGGCGCCAGGCCTCTGCATTTGCCCTGGGGCCCAGACACATCTAGTCATTCCCCTACAACAAGCTTTGGTGTTCTCCTTACCTTTGTATCAGCAACCTCCATTTAAATGTACCCTAGGTTCGGATAATTAAGCAGTAAAGTAGATAATAAATATACTGACTTATTATGTCTTAAAAAAATGAATTATTTTGTTTGTAGGAACTTCCTTCACCTTAATAAGGGACCTTTATCTTTCTCCATGGATCTATCAATCTGCCCTAGAAAGCCTTGTCACTCGAGTTTATAATAAGTATCCATGTGTATCACGACAGTATACATCCGTGAGCCTCGATGGTTCAGGTAAATATGTTCACCTAGTTTATTGATAACTTCAATTTTTGTAACAAAAGGATTTTGACAATGGGGAATGTTATAAAATGCAATATAAAGATTAAAAATATATTATTTTGGTATCATACCACTTTGGGAAACAAATAAGGAAGTGCAAGCATTTCAGAAACCAAAAATCAAGGTTCATAGCTACTGTTCTAGAAACTTTAAAAACGATTCATCTTAGATATTTATAAACATGCTTTTGTAGTTAGAAATACAGAATCTCGATAGGTAAAATAACTAATTCATTACAAATATTAAGCACTACTAGAGGTTTATAAGGTAAAGCATTAAAAAACAGTAGAGGAATTCTCACTGCAATTTATTTGTAAGTAATATAAGTTTTTGGATTTAATTGTTTACATAAAAATAAATCAATAGATGTTCTCTTAATAGAAGGTCCAAAACCTTTTTCAGAAAACAGAGGGACCGATTTTTCAAGAGCCGAATGGCCCCTGATGCCCCTGTATCCATGCGAGCCTTCAGGCTCACCAGAAACAGCAGTTATGAAGCAGCGGTCTTAAGACCGCTGCGCCTTAACTGGTCCGCCGCCTCTAAGGCTGCCAACATCAATCCGCCCGATCGTGTACGATCGGGTTGATGGACACCCCCTGCTAGCGGCCATGAATCTGCAGGGGGTGGAATTGCACAAGCAGTTAACTAGAACTGCTTGTGCAATGTTAAATGCCGACAGCGTATGCTGTCAGCATTCAGCAATGTCTGGCGGACATGATACGCTACAGTGTATCATGTTTGCCAGACTTTAATAAAGCGTCCCCAAAAATTAAAGAAAAAAAGAGAAAATTGAAATATCTATTGTACTAAAATTTTACTGGCTTAAACGTATTTAGCTTCAAAAGTGAAGGGAGAAAGTGACATTATAGAAATCTTTCTTTGTCTATCTGTTATGGATAGTTAAACAGTTTTAGTTCAACTGTCCATAAATAACATAATTTATGCTTACCTGATAAATTTATTTCTCTTGTGGTGTATCCAGTCCACGGATCATCCATTACTTGTGGGATATTCTCCTTCCCAACAGGAAGTTGCAAGAGGATCACCCACAGCAGAGCTGCTATATAGCTCCTCCCCTAACTGCCATATCCAGTCATTCGACCGAAACAAGCCGAGAAAGGAGAAACCATAGGGTGCAGTGGTAACTGTAGTTTAAATTAAAATTTAGACCTGCCTTAAAAAGACAGGGCGGGCCGTGGACTGGATACACCACAAGAGAAATAAATTTATCAGGTAAGCATAAATTAT
This sequence comes from Bombina bombina, assembly GCF_027579735.1. Lineage (NCBI taxonomy): Eukaryota > Metazoa > Chordata > Amphibia > Anura > Bombinatoridae > Bombina > Bombina bombina. The sequence goes on from NC_069509.1 coordinate 165,736,756, forward strand.
GTTTTCTCTTGTAAGGTGTATCCAGTCCACGGATCATCCATTACTTGTGGGATACCAATACCAAAGCTAAAGTACACGGATGAAGGGAGGGACAAGGCAGGCTTAAATGGAAGGAACCACTGCCTGTAGAACCTTTCTCCCAAAAATAGCCTCCGAAGAAGCAAAAGTATCAAATTTGTAAAATTTTGAAAAGGTATGAAGCGAAGACCAAGTCGCCGCTTGCAAATCTGTTCAACAGAAGCCTCATTCTTAAAGGCCCAGGTGGAAGCCACAGCTCTAGTAGAATGAGCTGTAATTCTTTCAGGGGACTGCTGTCCAGCAGTCTCATAGGCTAAGCGTATTACGCTCCGAAGCCAAAAAGAAAGAGAGGTTGCCGAAGCTTTTTGACCTCTCCTCTGTCCAGAGTAAACAACAAACAGTGTAGATGTTTGGCGAAAATCTTTAGTAGCTTGTAAGTAAAACTTCAAAGCACGGACCACGTCCAGATTATGTAAAAGACGTTCCTTCTTTGAACAAGGATTAGGACACAATGATGGAACAACAATCTCTTGATTGATATTCTTGTTAGAAACTACCTTAGGTAAAAACCCAGGTTTTGTACGCAGAACTACTTTATCTGAATGGAAAATCAGATAAGGAGAATCACATTGTAAGGCAGATAACTCAGAGACTCTCCGAGCAGAGGAAATAGCCATCAAAAACAGAACTTTCCAAGATAAAAGTTTAATATCAATGGAATGAAGGGGTTCAAACGGAATCCCTTGAAGAACTTTAAGAACCAAGTTTAAGCTCCATGGGGGAGCAACAGGTTTAAACACAGGCTTAATTCTAACCAAAGCCTGACAAAAAGCTTGAACGTCTGGAACTTCTGCCAGACGCTTGTGCAAAAGAATAGACAGAACAGAAATCTGTCCCTTTAAAGAACTAGCTGATAATCCTTTTTCCAAACCCTCTTGGAGAAAGGACAATATCCTAGGAATCCTAACCTTACTCCATGAGTAATTCTTGGATTCACACCAATAAAGATATTTACGCCATATCTTATGATAGATTTTCCTGGTGACAGGCTTTCGTGCCTGTATAAGGGTATCAATGACTGACTCAGAGAAGCCACGCTTTGATAAAATCAAGCGTTCAATCTCCATGCAGTCAGTCTCAGAGAAATTAGATTCGGATGATTGAAAGGACCTTGTAGTAGAAGGTCTTGTCTCAGAGGCAGGGTCCATGGTGGAAAGGATGACATGTCCACTAGGTCTGAATACCAGGTCCTGCGTGGCCACGCAGGCGCTATCAATATCACCGATGCTCTCTCCTGTTTGATTTTGGCAATCAGTCGAGGGAGCAGAGGAAACGGTGGAAACACATAATCCAGGTTGAAGAACCAAGGCGCTGCTAGAGCATCTATCAGTGCCGCTTCTGGGTCCCTGGACCTGGATCCGTAACAAGGAAGCTTGGCATTCTGGCGAGACTCCATGAGATCCAGTTCTGGTTTGCCCCAACGATGAACCAATTGAGCAAACACCTCCGGATGGAGTTCCCACTCCCCCGGATGAAAAGTCTGACGACTTAGAAAATCCGCCACCCAGTTCTCTACAACTGGGATATGGATTGCTGATAGGTGGCAAGAGTGAGTCTCTGCCCAGCGAATTATCTTGGAGACTTCTAACATCGCTAGGGAACTCCTGGTTCCCCCTTGATGGTTGATGTAAGCCACAGTCGTGATGTTGTCCGACTGAAATCTGATGAACCTCAGGGTTGCTAACTGAGGCCAAGCTAGAAGAGCATTGAATATTGCTCTTAACTCCAGAATATTTATTGGGAGGAGTTTCTCCTCCTGAGTCCACGATCCCTGAGCCTTCAGGGAATTCCAGACTGCACCCCAACCTAGAAGGCTGGCATCTGTTGTTACAATTGTCCAAACGCCCACTTTGACGACACGCAGGACGTACTCCGTCAACAAGGTAGCGTTTGCACGGGAGCCGGCTTGAAACAGTGCACCGCTTGCCTGTTTGGATCGAGAGAGGGTCCTGAGACTAAGAGGATTACATACCCGCTGGTTACCGGATATCACAGGAGAGTGAGGAGAGGAGACCGGTGTGGGGACTCTTACTTGTAATTATTACAGATGCACACACATACCTCATATGTTTGAGGATATTTGATGTAAGTGGAGAGCCATATGTTTGGAGAGTTTTATGTCTATTTTTAAGAAATAAAAAGGTTTTTTAATCTACACTTAGATTGTCCGTGTACTGTTTGGTGCACGGACTTGCGCTCCTGTTTTTCTTGTCTCTTGACAGGGATCTTCTTCAATTGTCCAATCTGGCCTGCGAAAGGTCATACCTTTGGACAGATGGACCCGAGAAAGCCACCAGAGAAGAGAATCTCTGGTCTCTTGATCCAGATTTAGCAGAGGGGACAAATCTGTGTAATCCCCATTCCACTGACTGAGCATGCATAGTTGCAGCGGTCTGCGGTGTAGGCGCACAAATGGCACTATGTCCATCGCCGCTACCATCAAGCCGATTACTTCCATACACTGAGCCACCGAAGGGCGCGGAATAGAATGAAGAACACGGCAAGATTTTAGAAGCTTTGATAACCTGGATTCTGTCAGGTAAATCTTCATTTCTACAGAATCTATCAGAGTCCCTAGGAAGGAGACTCTTGTGAGTGGGGATAGAGAACTCTTTTCCTCGTTCACCTTCCACCCATGTGACTTGAGAAATGCCAGAACTATGTCCGTATGTGACTTGGCAATCTGAAAGCTTGACGCCTGTATCAGGATGTCGTCCAGATAAGGGGCCACTGATATACCTCGCGGTCTTAGGACCGCCAGAAGCGATCCCAGAACCTTTGTAAAGATTCTTGGAGCTGTAGCTAACCCGAAGGGAAGAGCCACAAATTGGTAATGCCTGTCCAGAAAGGCAAACCTTAGGAACCGATGATGATCTTTGTGAATCGGTATTTGAAGGTAAGCATCCTTCAAATCCACTGTGGTCATGTACTGACCCTCCTGGATCATAGGTAGGATGGTCCGAATAGTTTCCATTTTGAACGATGGAACTCTGAGGAATTTGTTTAAGATATTTAGATCCAAAATGGGTCTGAAGGTTCCCTCTTTTTTGGGAACCACAAACAGATTTGAATAAAAGCCCTGTCCCTGTTCTGTCTGTGGAACTGGACAGATCACTCCCATAACTAGGAGGTCTTGCACACAGCGTAAGAATGCCTTTTTCTTTATCTGGTTTACAGATAATCTCGAAAGGTGAAATCTCCCTTGAGGAGGGGAAGCTTTGAAGTCCAGAAGATATCCCTGAGATATGATCTCCAATGAACATCTCTTGCCTACGCCTGGGCGAAGAGAGAAAGTCTGCCCCCTACTAGATCCGTTACCGGATAGGGGGCAGTTCCTTCATGCTGTCTTAGAGGCAGCAGCAGGCTTTCTGGCCTGCTTGCCTTTGTTCCAGGACTGGTTAGGTTTCCAGCCCAGCTTGGATTGAGCAAAAGTTCCCTCTTGTTTTGTAGCAGAGGAAGTCATGAAAATTAGACTGTTTGGCCCTTGATCTGGCCCTGTCCTGAGGAAGGGTATGACCCTTACCTCCAGTAATGTCAGCAATAATTTCCTTCAAACCAGGCCCGAATAGGGTCTGCCCCTTGAAGGGAATGTTAAGTAATTTAGACTTTGAAGTCACGTCAGCTGACCAAGATTTAAGCCATAGCGCCCTACGCGCCTGGATGGCGAATCCAGAATTCTTAGCCGTTAGTTTAGTCAAATGAACAATGGCATCAGAAACAAAAGAATTAGCTAGCTTAAGTGTTCTAAGCTTGTCAAGTATTTCAGTCAATGGAGTAGCTGTCTGAAAGGCCTCTTCCAGAGACTCAAACCAGAACGCCGCAGCAGCAGTGACAGGCGCAATGCATGCAAGGGGCTGCAGGATAAAACCTTGTTGAATAAACATTTTCTTAAGGTAACCTTCTAATTTTTTATCCATTGGATCTGAAAAAGCACAACTGTCCTCGACAGGGATAGTGGTACGCTTTGCTAAAGTAGAAACTGCTCCCTCCACCTTAGGAACCGTCTGCCATAAGTCCCGTGTGGTGGCGTCTATTGGAAACATTTTTCTAAAAATAGGAGGGGGAGAAAACGGCACACCGGGTCTATCCCACTCCTTATTAATAATTTCTCTAAACCTTTTAGGAATTGGAAAAAACATCAGTACACACCGGCACTGCATAGTATTTATCCAGTCTACACAATTTCTCTGGCACTGCAATTGTGTCACAGTCATTCAGAGCAGCTAATACCTCCCCAAGCAATACACAGAGGTTCTCAAGCTTAAATTTAAAAGTAGAAATATCTGAATCAGGTTTCCCCGAATCAGAAATGTCACCCACAGACTGAAGCTCTCCTTCCTCAGCTTCTGCATATTGTGACGCAGTATCAGACATGGGCCTTAAAGCATCTGCGCGCTCTGTATTACGTTTAACCCCAGAGCTATCGCGCTTTCCGCTTTCCCGCTATAATTTAAATGATCTAACCCACCCCGCAACTCTGCCCATATCAAATTCAGTTAAAGGGACACTAAACCCAAAAATGTTATTTCATGATTCAGGTAGAGAATACAATATTAAACAGCATTCCAGTTTACCTCTATTAACTAAACTGCTTTATTCATGAGATATCCTTTGTTTAAGAAATAGCAATGCACATGTGTGAGCAAATCACATGAAGCATCTATGTACCCAATCAGCAGCTGCTGCGCCTATCTAGATATGCTTTTCAGCAAAGGATATCAAGATAATTATGCAAATTAGATAATAGAAGTAAATTAGAAAGTTGTTTAAAATTACATGCTCTATCTTAATCACGAAAGAAAAAAAAATGTGGGTTTTAAGCCCACTACTAAACTAATTCACCAATCCTGCAATTGGTGTGACTTGCCCTGAGTGACTCCCTGTAGTGTTCTGGTCTATTTTCAAATGTTCTAGAGAACATTTGAAGTATCTTTACAAGTTTGGAAAGCTCTTAATCTCATCTAAAAACATTTCTTTGCTAATCCAGTAAAAACTATTCTCTAGTGCAGTGTTTCTCAAATCCAGTCCTTAGGACCCTTAACAGGCCAGATATTCATTAGATCTGTGCTAGAGCACAGGTGAAATGATCAGCTGGTCAGTACCCATGGTTACTAACCTGCTCTCAGCCTTCAGATGATTATTTCACCTGTTCTCTAGTTAAGATATAATGAATATTAGACTTGTGCAGCTTCGAAAAATTAGTTTCGGTTCGGATCGATTTGGATCGATTCGAATTTTGGTTCGGATCTATTAGAATTCGGAAAAATTCGAATGAATTTGTTTCGGATTCATTCGGATTCTTTCGGATTCGGAAAAAATTTGGTTCGGTTCGGTTCGATTCGGTTCGAATCTATTCGGAAATTCGGAATTTCGGTAAGTGTTAGGTGGGATGTGCTGTGTATTACACTAGTATTATGTACTGTATATTAGGTTTAACTCATAGCAGAGTGATAAAACCTAATATACTGTACAATACTAGTGTAATACACGGCCATCCGAATCTACCGAATGCATCCGAATCGATTCGGATGTATTCGAATCGATTCGGATGTATTCGATTCGATTCAGATTTATTCGGTAGATTCGGCAGTATTTTAATTCGGAAATTCGAATCGATCCAAATCTCCGAATTTTCCGAATTTCCAAATCGATCCGAAACGAATCGCACATGTCTAATGAATATCTGGCCTGTTAAAGGTACATGAAACCCAAATTTTTTCTTTCATGATTTAGAAAGAGCATACAATTATAAACAACTTTCTAATTTACTACTATTATCTATTTTACTTCATTCTCTTGATATTCTTTGCTGAAAAGCATATCTAGATATGCTTAGTAGCTGCTGATTGGTAGCTGCACATAGATGCCTCCTGTGATTGGTTCACCTTGTGCATTGATATTTCTTCATTAAAGTATATCTAAAAAATGAAGCAAATTAGGTAATAGAAGTAAATTGGAATATTGTTTAAAGTTGTATTCTCTAACTTAATCATGAAAGAAAATGTTTGGGTATAGTGTCCCTTTAAGGGTCCTGAGGAATGGAGTTGAGAAACACTGCTCTAGTGGAACAAGTGATTTTAAAGGAATTAAATTGACCATCCTAAATACTTTGAAGTAACAAAACAATAAAAAAAATCCCAAATATACTTATTTTTTATTAGTATTTATTGTTTGCAATTTTTTTATTTCAGGTGTTTCTGAACACATTTACACCAGCAAGGACGACTTTAAAAACAGCCTTATTAATGAATACTATAACTGGTACTATTTCAATTATAATCACAACAATCCTTGTGATCAATCACTTTTGATGGGAATTAAGAGAGCACTAGAGATCTCTCCTAATGGATCCTTTATTTTGGTATTAAGTGTTGGTTCTGTGGCTGATTATTCTAACACATTTCTATTAACTGAGATTAACAGATTGTTAGATCAAAAACAATCTCAGGTACGTTATCTCTTTATATAATTATTTATTTATAATCTGAAATACTTTCTACATAAACTCTAGCTAAAAAAGCTATTCCTTTTCATTTCTTCCAGCTATTTTTTATGGTAAACAATGAATACAATTGCAATACTCCGAATGAGCAACTCAGTGTGTTGAGTGAAATTGCATCTCGGAGTTACGGCCAATTTCTAAGAGTTGCCATGTTTGACATTGCACAGGTATGTACATTACAGCAATACAAAATAACTGAAGCAATATATGTTAAAGTCCAATATCTAACTCATAATTTAATAAACATGAATATATATATATATATATATATATATATATATATATATATATATATATATATATATATAGGCCTAGATTTGGAGTTCGGCGGTAGCCGTCAAAACCAGCGTTAGAGGCTCCTCTTACAAAATTATCTTATAGCTCTATGTTTTTGCAAATATATCAGAAAGTAAATGGTGATTCTAGTGGTATAACATGAAATTGAGACAATGAAATGTTTGAGATGGATATGCAATATTGTTTTCTTCTTTGTACTAATTATGTACTTTAAGACAGAAGAATGAGGAACTGGATGTCTAAAATGTGGTAGACAATGGCCAAGTATACTAAAAAAAAATCCACTTATTCTGGGTTCTTATAAAAGGAGCAGACAGAGAGTTTAACCTTTATTCTTTTAAGTTCTTTTTGCACTAAGAGCAAACACAATGCATTGTCTCTTTATGGTCTTGTTGATCTTCCCCTGTGGATGGGGGCAGCTATCTACAACGACACGGCAAGGTAAGTTATCATTTCAATTTGACTCTTTATGATATAAAAACACCAATAACCTTTTTTTTCTTTCATCTGACTTTCAGATTATAAATCCTATATCACATCTCCTGCAGGGCATCACTGTATACAGAATGGTATGATAATTTTCAGAATATTTACTGAATTAATATATTTGCTGTTAAAGGAATATTAATGTAATTTTATATATCCATTGTATATATCAGCAATTGCAAAAGATCTACTTGCAAAACATTTTTTAAAGGTATTTAAAACTGTCACTTAGGTATATTCACAATGTTTTGATAAGGAGGGAACACACTTTCAAATGCTCCTACTATGTTTTTAGTATATTCATGTATGCATTTGCGATTGGCTAGTAGCTGTCACGTGATATAGGGGGCAGGGAAATTAAAAGAAACTTTAACATTTAAAAGTAAAATAAATCTACTGCTCATTCAAAATTCAAACTGTTATTGTATTTGTATTATGCACTTGTTGATTATGCATTTATTTCTACTGTGTTTAACGGTCTTTTAAAGAATATAACTTATTCATTTAACACTATTTTCATATTTTATATATTGAGAAAAACTTCTTAATGGCCATTTCTTTAATGCACTGCTATACAAAATAATATATGAAGTCTTCAGTTTATAAAGCATTTATTTGATTACTATATTGTGCCCCATGTATTAAATGGCGTGCGGACAGCCTCTCAACTTGAGAACCTTTCCGCACGCCTTCGCTAAGAGATGGCAGAGACTGTAAGAAGCTGCTCCTTACATTGCGGGAAGCAGGTTAGCAATCCTACCCTGCAAGGGCTCCAGAGCAGTTTATGCTTATTCATACATGGAGCCCATTGTGTTTAATGAATTGAGAGTTTTATTTCATTTAAAATTCATATTTTATATTTTCTATACTACTGTGTTTTTAATAAGCACAAAAATATGAATCTAGAGAATTTAAAAATCCCCATTTTCATTGTGTATTCTTTGTTATGCAAACTGAACATTACAATATCAGTGAGTGGCTTAAACAGGGATGTTGCATGGCAAGCAGTTTTTCACTAGATATGTTGGATTCAGACCATGCAAACAAATTAAAAATCACAACTTTTGATGTATTTATTGTATTCATTTAAAAATACAAAATGAGTTGCCCCTTTAAAGGGACAGTCTACTCCAGAATTTGTATTGTTTTAAAAGATAGATAATCCCTTTATTACCCATTCCCCAGTTTTGCATAACCAACACTGTTATAATAATATACTTTTTACATCTGTGATTACCTTGTATCTAAGCCTCTGCCGACTGCCCCCTTATCTCAGACAGACTTGCATTATAGTCCAATCAGTGCTGACCAGTGTTCCTGTTAAGGCCAGTTTTGTGTGTGGCCCAGCAGTGAAACAGTTAACTAGGTAACCGCACCCTGTAATTAGCAAACACAGCAATAGTACTTTTTTCCCCACTACACTAATTTCTGCTGTCTCATGGTTTACATTACTTTTCTCAAGAGAATACTGCAGTATTCATACCTTAAATATAGGTGGTAGCTTCACACGGCAAAAAAAAAAAAAAAAAGATTTGAATTTTAAAATAAAAGTAAATGAGGTGTTTATTAAACAATTTAATAAACCCTAGTTAGTAAAATGCAGAATTAGGAACATATTAAAAGACATAAACATTTACAGTACAATATACCTTTATAATCCAACTTTAACTATTATGTATCACACATTATGTAGTCACAAAAAACTTGATTATAGGTATACTAAAGTCTACATTTTCTTTCATTAATTGGATAGAGCATAGTCATTAAAAATAAACTAACTTTCCAATGAATGCACAATTTCAGACACCAGCACCTACTGAGCATGTGCAATAGCCCACAGTGTATCCATCTATGAGTCTGTCATTGGCTGATAAATGTCACATGATAAAGGGGGGAAGACATTTCAAATGTATCATTAAGAAAATGCACTGCTTATTTGAAATTCGGAGTAACTGTTATTGCATTGTCTTTTTATTATTCATTTGTTGATTATGCAATTCTACTGTATTTAAAGGGACAGTCTACACCAGAATTGTTATTGTTTTAACCCTTTGAGTGTTAAGCACTTTCCCACCTGGGTGCTAAGGTTTTCTTAAAGGGGCTTTTATTTAATATTTTTAAAAATATTTTTTTTTTACTTTTTTTTAAATTTATTTCAGACCCCCAACTTACACCGTTGGAAAGGTTAGGTGATTACCTTTCCAACGGTGGGTCTTGCGGGTCTGTAGCTGCTTAGATGCCTGAGATACAGGCTTCTAAGCAGCATGCCCCCTGCTCCTATATTTAACATTGTTAAAATGCATTCAGATAAGAGGCGGCCTTCAAGGTCTAAGAAATTAGCATATGAACCTCCTAGGTTTAGCTTTCAAATAAGAATACCAAGAGAACAAGCAAAATTGGTGATAAAAGTAAATTGGAAAGTTGTTTAAAATGTCGCTGATTGCAAAAAGCCAGAATGAAGCTGTTGGAATGGGCGCCAGGCCTCTGCATTTGCCCTGGGGCCCAGACACATCTAGTCATTCCCCTACAACAAGCTTTGGTGTTCTCCTTACCTTTGTATCAGCAACCTCCATTTAAATGTACCCTAGGTTCGGATAATTAAGCAGTAAAGTAGATAATAAATATACTGACTTATTATGTCTTAAAAAAATGAATTATTTTGTTTGTAGGAACTTCCTTCACCTTAATAAGGGACCTTTATCTTTCTCCATGGATCTATCAATCTGCCCTAGAAAGCCTTGTCACTCGAGTTTATAATAAGTATCCATGTGTATCACGACAGTATACATCCGTGAGCCTCGATGGTTCAGGTAAATATGTTCACCTAGTTTATTGATAACTTCAATTTTTGTAACAAAAGGATTTTGACAATGGGGAATGTTATAAAATGCAATATAAAGATTAAAAATATATTATTTTGGTATCATACCACTTTGGGAAACAAATAAGGAAGTGCAAGCATTTCAGAAACCAAAAATCAAGGTTCATAGCTACTGTTCTAGAAACTTTAAAAACGATTCATCTTAGATATTTATAAACATGCTTTTGTAGTTAGAAATACAGAATCTCGATAGGTAAAATAACTAATTCATTACAAATATTAAGCACTACTAGAGGTTTATAAGGTAAAGCATTAAAAAACAGTAGAGGAATTCTCACTGCAATTTATTTGTAAGTAATATAAGTTTTTGGATTTAATTGTTTACATAAAAATAAATCAATAGATGTTCTCTTAATAGAAGGTCCAAAACCTTTTTCAGAAAACAGAGGGACCGATTTTTCAAGAGCCGAATGGCCCCTGATGCCCCTGTATCCATGCGAGCCTTCAGGCTCACCAGAAACAGCAGTTATGAAGCAGTGGTCTTAAGACCGCTGCGCCTTAACTGGTCCGCCGCCTCTAAGGCTGCCAACATCAATCCGCCCGATCGTGTACGATCGGGTTGATGGACACCCCCTGCTAGCGGCCATGAATCTGCAGGGGGTGGAATTGCACAAGCAGTTAACTAGAACTGCTTGTGCAATGTTAAATGCCGACAGCGTATGCTGTCAGCATTCAGCAATGTCTGGCGGACATGATACGCTACAGTGTATCATGTTTGCCAGACTTTAATAAAGCGTCCCCAAAAATTAAAGAAAAAAAGAGAAAATTGAAATATCTATTGTACTAAAATTTTACTGGCTTAAACGTATTTAGCTTCAAAAGTGAAGGGAGAAAGTGACATTATAGAAATCTTTCTTTGTCTATCTGTTATGGATAGTTAAACAGTTTTAGTTCAACTGTCCATAAATAACATAATTTATGCTTACCTGATAAATTTATTTCTCTTGTGGTGTATCCAGTCCACGGATCATCCATTACTTGTGGGATATTCTCCTTCCCAACAGGAAGTTGCAAGAGGATCACCCACAGCAGAGCTGCTATATAGCTCCTCCCCTAACTGCCATATCCAGTCATTCGACCGAAACAAGCCGAGAAAGGAGAAACCATAGGGTGCAGTGGTAACTGTAGTTTAAATTAAAATTTAGACCTGCCTTAAAAAGACAGGGCGGGCCGTGGACTGGATACACCACAAGAGAAATAAATTTATCAGGTAAGCATAAATTATGTTTTCTCTTGTAAGGTGTATCCAGTCCACGGATCATCCATTACTTGTGGGATACCAATACCAAAGCTAAAGTACACGGATGAAGGGAGGGACAAGGCAGGCTTAAATGGAAGGAACCACTGCCTGTAGAACCTTTCTCCCAAAAATAGCCTCCGAAGAAGCAAAAGTATCAAATTTGTAAAATTTTGAAAAGGTATGAAGCGAAGACCAAGTCGCCGCTTGCAAATCTGTTCAACAGAAGCCTCATTCTTAAAGGCCCAGGTGGAAGCCACAGCTCTAGTAGAATGAGCTGTAATTCTTTCAGGGGACTGCTGTCCAGCAGTCTCATAGGCTAAGCGTATTACGCTCCGAAGCCAAAAAGAAAGAGAGGTTGCCGAAGCTTTTTGACCTCTCCTCTGTCCAGAGTAAACAACAAACAGTGTAGATGTTTGGCGAAAATCTTTAGTAGCTTGTAAGTAAAACTTCAAAGCACGGACCACGTCCAGATTATGTAAAAGACGTTCCTTCTTTGAACAAGGATTAGGACACAATGATGGAACAACAATCTCTTGATTGATATTCTTGTTAGAAACTACCTTAGGTAAAAACCCAGGTTTTGTACGCAGAACTACTTTATCTGAATGGAAAATCAGATAAGGAGAATCACATTGTAAGGCAGATAACTCAGAGACTCTCCGAGCAGAGGAAATAGCCATCAAAAACAGAACTTTCCAAGATAAAAGTTTAATATCAATGGAATGAAGGGGTTCAAACGGAATCCCTTGAAGAACTTTAAGAACCAAGTTTAAGCTCCATGGGGGAGCAACAGGTTTAAACACAGGCTTAATTCTAACCAAAGCCTGACAAAAAGCTTGAACGTCTGGAACTTCTGCCAGACGCTTGTGCAAAAGAATAGACAGAACAGAAATCTGTCCCTTTAAAGAACTAGCTGATAATCCTTTTTCCAAACCCTCTTGGAGAAAGGACAATATCCTAGGAATCCTAACCTTACTCCATGAGTAATTCTTGGATTCACACCAATAAAGATATTTACGCCATATCTTATGATAGATTTTCCTGGTGACAGGCTTTCGTGCCTGTATAAGGGTATCAATGACTGACTCAGAGAAGCCACGCTTTGATAAAATCAAGCGTTCAATCTCCATGCAGTCAGTCTCAGAGAAATTAGATTCGGATGATTGAAAGGACCTTGTAGTAGAAGGTCTTGTCTCAGAGGCAGGGTCCATGGTGGAAAGGATGACATGTCCACTAGGTCTGAATACCAGGTCCTGCGTGGCCACGCAGGCGCTATCAATATCACCGATGCTCTCTCCTGTTTGATTTTGGCAATCAGTCGAGGGAGCAGAGGAAACGGTGGAAACACATAATCCAGGTTGAAGAACCAAGGCGCTGCTAGAGCATCTATCAGTGCCGCTTCTGGGTCCCTGGACCTGGATCCGTAACAAGGAAGCTTGGCATTCTGGCGAGACTCCATGAGATCCAGTTCTGGTTTGCCCCAACGATGAACCAATTGAGCAAACACCTCCGGATGGAGTTCCCACTCCCCCGGATGAAAAGTCTGACGACTTAGAAAATCCGCCACCCAGTTCTCTACAACTGGGATATGGATTGCTGATAGGTGGCAAGAGTGAGTCTCTGCCCAGCGAATTATCTTGGAGAATTCTAACATCGCTAGGGAACTCCTGGTTCCCCCTTGATGGTTGATGTAAGCCACAGTCGTGATGTTGTCCGACTGAAATCTGATGAACCTCAGGGTTGCTAACTGAGGCCAAGCTAGAAGAGCATTGAATATTGCTCTTAACTCCAGAATATTTATTGGGAGGAGTTTCTCCTCCTGAGTCCACGATCCCTGAGCCTTCAGGGAATTCCAGACTGCACCCCAACCTAGAAGGCTGGCATCTGTTGTTACAATTGTCCAAACGCCCACTTTGACGACACGCAGGACGTACTCCGTCAACAAGGTAGCGTTTGCACGGGAGCCGGCTTGAAACAGTGCACCGCTTGCCTGTTTGGATCGAGAGAGGGTCCTGAGACTAAGAGGATTACATACCCGCTGGTTACCGGATATCACAGGAGAGTGAGGAGAGGAGACCGGTGTGGGGACTCTTACTTGTAATTATTACAGATGCACACACATACCTCATATGTTTGAGGATATTTGATGTAAGTGGAGAGCCATATGTTTGGAGAGTTTTATGTCTATTTTTAAGAAATAAAAAGGTTTTTTAATCTACACTTAGATTGTCCGTGTACTGTTTGGTGCACGGACTTGCGCTCCTGTTTTTCTTGTCTCTTGACAGGGATCTTCTTCAATTGTCCAATCTGGCCTGCGAAAGGTCATACCTTTGGACAGATGGACCCGAGAAAGCCACCAGAGAAGAGAATCTCTGGTCTCTTGATCCAGATTTAGCAGAGGGGACAAATCTGTGTAATCCCCATTCCACTGACTGAGCATGCATAGTTGCAGCGGTCTGCGGTGTAGGCGCACAAATGGCACTATGTCCATCGCCGCTACCATCAAGCCGATTACTTCCATACACTGAGCCACCGAAGGGCGCGGAATAGAATGAAGAACACGGCAAGATTTTAGAAGCTTTGATAACCTGGATTCTGTCAGGTAAATCTTCATTTCTACAGAATCTATCAGAGTCCCTAGGAAGGAGACTCTTGTGAGTGGGGATAGAGAACTCTTTTCCTCGTTCACCTTCCACCCATGTGACTTGAGAAATGCCAGAACTATGTCCGTATGTGACTTGGCAATCTGAAAGCTTGACGCCTGTATCAGGATGTCGTCCAGATAAGGGGCCACTGATATACCTCGCGGTCTTAGGACCGCCAGAAGCGATCCCAGAACCTTTGTAAAGATTCTTGGAGCTGTAGCTAACCCGAAGGGAAGAGCCACAAATTGGTAATGCCTGTCCAGAAAGGCAAACCTTAGGAACCGATGATGATCTTTGTGAATCGGTATTTGAAGGTAAGCATCCTTCAAATCCACTGTGGTCATGTACTGACCCTCCTGGATCATAGGTAGGATGGTCCGAATAGTTTCCATTTTGAACGATGGAACTCTGAGGAATTTGTTTAAGATATTTAGATCCAAAATGGGTCTGAAGGTTCCCTCTTTTTTGGGAACCACAAACAGATTTGAATAAAAGCCCTGTCCCTGTTCTGTCTGTGGAACTGGACAGATCACTCCCATAACTAGGAGGTCTTGCACACAGCGTAAGAATGCCTTTTTCTTTATCTGGTTTACAGATAATCTCGAAAGGTGAAATCTCCCTTGAGGAGGGGAAGCTTTGAAGTCCAGAAGATATCCCTGAGATATGATCTCCAATGAACATCTCTTGCCTACGCCTGGGCGAAGAGAGAAAGTCTGCCCCCTACTAGATCCGTTACCGGATAGGGGGCAGTTCCTTCATGCTGTCTTAGAGGCAGCAGCAGGCTTTCTGGCCTGCTTGCCTTTGTTCCAGGACTGGTTAGGTTTCCAGCCCAGCTTGGATTGAGCAAAAGTTCCCTCTTGTTTTGTAGCAGAGGAAGTCATGAAAATTAGACTGTTTGGCCCTTGATCTGGCCCTGTCCTGAGGAAGGGTATGACCCTTACCTCCAGTAATGTCAGCAATAATTTCCTTCAAACCAGGCCCGAATAGGGTCTGCCCCTTGAAGGGAATGTTAAGTAATTTAGACTTTGAAGTCACGTCAGCTGACCAAGATTTAAGCCATAGCGCCCTACGCGCCTGGATGGCGAATCCAGAATTCTTAGCCGTTAGTTTAGTCAAATGAACAATGGCATCAGAAACAAAAGAATTAGCTAGCTTAAGTGTTCTAAGCTTGTCAAGTATTTCAGTCAATGGAGTAGCTGTCTGAAAGGCCTCTTCCAGAGACTCAAACCAGAACGCCGCAGCAGCAGTGACAGGCGCAATGCATGCAAGGGGCTGCAGGATAAAACCTTGTTGAATAAACATTTTCTTAAGGTAACCTTCTAATTTTTTATCCATTGGATCTGAAAAAGCACAACTGTCCTCGACAGGGATAGTGGTACGCTTTGCTAAAGTAGAAACTGCTCCCTCCACCTTAGGAACCGTCTGCCATAAGTCCCGTGTGGTGGCGTCTATTGGAAACATTTTTCTAAAAATAGGAGGGGGAGAAAACGGCACACCGGGTCTATCCCACTCCTTATTAATAATTTCTCTAAACCTTTTAGGAATTGGAAAAAACATCAGTACACACCGGCACTGCATAGTATTTATCCAGTCTACACAATTTCTCTGGCACTGCAATTGTGTCACAGTCATTCAGAGCAGCTAATACCTCCCCAAGCAATACACAGAGGTTCTCAAGCTTAAATTTAAAAGTAGAAATATCTGAATCAGGTTTCCCCGAATCAGAAATGTCACCCACAGACTGAAGCTCTCCTTCCTCAGCTTCTGCATATTGTGACGCAGTATCAGACATGGGCCTTAAAGCATCTGCGCGCTCTGTATTACGTTTAACCCCAGAGCTATCGCGCTTTCCGCTTTCCCGCTATAATTTAAATGATCTAACCCACCCCGCAACTCTGCCCATATCAAATTCAGTTAAAGGGACACTAAACCCAAAAATGTTATTTCATGATTCAGGTAGAGAATACAATATTAAACAGCATTCCAGTTTACCTCTATTAACTAAACTGCTTTATTCATGAGATATCCTTTGTTTAAGAAATAGCAATGCACATGTGTGAGCAAATCACATGAAGCATCTATGTACCCAATCAGCAGCTGCTGCGCCTATCTAGATATGCTTTTCAGCAAAGGATATCAAGATAATTATGCAAATTAGATAATAGAAGTAAATTAGAAAGTTGTTTAAAATTACATGCTCTATCTTAATCACGAAAGAAAAAAAAATGTGGGTTTTAAGCCCACTACTAAACTAATTCACCAATCCTGCAATTGGTGTGACTTGCCCTGAGTGACTCCCTGTAGTGTTCTGGTCTATTTTCAAATGTTCTAGAGAACATTTGAAGTATCTTTACAAGTTTGGAAAGCTCTTAATCTCATCTAAAAACATTTCTTTGCTAATCCAGTAAAAACTATTCTCTAGTGCAGTGTTTCTCAAATCCAGTCCTTAGGACCCTTAACAGGCCAGATATTCATTAGATCTGTGCTAGAGCACAGGTGAAATGATCAGCTGGTCAGTACCCATGGTTACTAACCTGCTCTCAGCCTTCAGATGATTATTTCACCTGTTCTCTAGTTAAGATATAATGAATATTAGACTTGTGCAGCTTCGAAAAATTAGTTTCGGTTCGGATCGATTTGGATCGATTCGAATTTTGGTTCGGATCTATTAGAATTCGGAAAAATTCGAATGAATTTGTTTCGGATTCATTCGGATTCTTTCGGATTCGGAAAAAATTTGGTTCGGTTCGGTTCGATTCGGTTCGAATCTATTCGGAAATTCGGAATTTCGGTAAGTGTTAGGTGGGATGTGCTGTGTATTACACTAGTATTATGTACTGTATATTAGGTTTAACTCATAGCAGAGTGATAAAACCTAATATACTGTACAATACTAGTGTAATACACGGCCATCCGAATCTACCGAATGCATCCGAATCGATTCGGATGTATTCGAATCGATTCGGATGTATTCGATTCGATTCAGATTTATTCGGTAGATTCGGCAGTATTTTAATTCGGAAATTCGAATCGATCCAAATCTCCGAATTTTCCGAATTTCCAAATCGATCCGAAACGAATCGCACATGTCTAATGAATATCTGGCCTGTTAAAGGTACATGAAACCCAAATTTTTTCTTTCATGATTTAGAAAGAGCATACAATTATAAACAACTTTCTAATTTACTACTATTATCTATTTTACTTCATTCTCTTGATATTCTTTGCTGAAAAGCATATCTAGATATGCTTAGTAGCTGCTGATTGGTAGCTGCACATAGATGCCTCCTGTGATTGGTTCACCTTGTGCATTGATATTTCTTCATTAAAGTATATCTAAAAAATGAAGCAAATTAGGTAATAGAAGTAAATTGGAATATTGTTTAAAGTTGTATTCTCTAACTTAATCATGAAAGAAAATGTTTGGGTATAGTGTCCCTTTAAGGGTCCTGAGGAATGGAGTTGAGAAACACTGCTCTAGTGGAACAAGTGATTTTAAAGGAATTAAATTGACCATCCTAAATACTTTGAAGTAACAAAACAATAAAAAAAATCCCAAATATACTTATTTTTTATTAGTATTTATTGTTTGCAATTTTTTTATTTCAGGTGTTTCTGAACACATTTACACCAGCAAGGACGACTTTAAAAACAGCCTTATTAATGAATACTATAACTGGTACTATTTCAATTATAATCACAACAATCCTTGTGATCAATCACTTTTGATGGGAATTAAGAGAGCACTAGAGATCTCTCCTAATGGATCCTTTATTTTGGTATTAAGTGTTGGTTCTGTGGCTGATTATTCTAACACATTTCTATTAACTGAGATTAACAGATTGTTAGATCAAAAACAATCTCAGGTACGTTATCTCTTTATATAATTATTTATTTATAATCTGAAATACTTTCTACATAAACTCTAGCTAAAAAAGCTATTCCTTTTCATTTCTTCCAGCTATTTTTTATGGTAAACAATGAATACAATTGCAATACTCCGAATGAGCAACTCAGTGTGTTGAGTGAAATTGCATCTCGGAGTTACGGCCAATTTCTAAGAGTTGCCATGTTTGACATTGCACAGGTATGTACATTACAGCAATACAAAATAACTGAAGCAATATATGTTAAAGTCCAATATCTAACTCATAATTTAATAAACATGAATATATATATATATATATATATATATATATATATATATATATATATATATATATATATAGGCCTAGATTTGGAGTTCGGCGGTAGCCGTCAAAACCAGCGTTAGAGGCTCCTAACGCTGGTTTTGGCCGCCCGCTGGTATTTGGAGTCAGTGATTAAAGGGTCTAACGCTCACTTTTCAGCCGCGACTTTTCCATACCGCAGATCCCCCTACGCCATTTGCGTATCCTATCTTTTTAATGGGATCTTTCTAACGCCGGTATTTAGAGTCATTTCTGAAGTGAGCGTTAGAGCTCTAACGACAATATTCCAGCCGCCTGAAAATAGCAGGAGTTAAGAGCTTTCTGGCTAACGCCGGTTCTTAAAGCTCTTAACTACTGTACCCTAAAGTACACTAACACCCATAAACTACCTATGTACCCCTAAACCGAGCTCCCCCCACATCGCCGCCACTCGATTAAAATTTTTAACCCCTAATCTGCCGACCGCCACCTACGTTATACTTATGTACCCCTAATCTGCTGCCCCTAACCCCGCCGACCCCTGTATTATATTTATTAACCCCTAACCTGCCCCCCACAACATCGCCGCCAGCTACTTAAAATAATTAACCCCTAATCTTCCGACCGCAAAGCGCCGCCACCTACGTTATCCCTATGTACCCCTAATCTGCTACCCCTAACACCGCCGACCCCTATATTATATTTATTAACCCCTAATCTGCCCCCCTCAACGTCGCCGACACCTGCCTACACTTATTAACCCCTAATCTGCCGAGCGGACCTGAGCGCTACTATAATAAAGTTATTAACCCCTAACCCGCCTCACTAACCCTATCATAAATAGTATTAACCCCCTAATCTGCCCTCCCTAACATCGCCGACACCTAACTTCAATTATTAACCCCTAATCTGACGACCGGAGCTCACCGCTATTCTAATAAATGTATTAACCCCTAAAGCTAAGTCTAACCCTAACACTAACACCCCCATAACTTAAATATAATTTACATCTAACGAAATAAATTAACTCTTATTAAATAAATGATTCCTATTTAAAGATAAATACTTACCTGTAAAATAAATCCTAATATAGCTACAATATAAATTATAATTATATTGTAGCTATTTTAGGATTAATATTTATTTTACAGGCAACTTTGTAATTATTTTAACCAGGTACAATAGCTATTAAATAGTTAAGAACTATTTAATAGCTAAAATAGTTAAAATAATAACAAATTTACCTGTAAAATAAATCCTAACCTAAGATATAATTAAACCTAACACTACCCTATCAATAAAATAATTAAATAAACTACCTACAATTACCTACAATTAACCTAACACTACACTATCAATAAATTAATTAAACACAATTGCTACAAATAAATACAATTAAATAAACTATCTAAAGTACAAAAAATAAAAAAGAACTAAGTTACAAAAAATAAAAAAATATTTACAAACATAAGAAAAATATTACAACAATTTTAAACTAATTACACCTACTCTAAGCCCCCTAATAAAATAACAAAGCCCCCCAAAATAATAAATTCCCTACCCTATTCTAAATTAAAAAAGTTACAAGCTCTTTTACCTTACCAGCCCTGAACAGGGCCCTTTGCGGGGCATGCCCCAAGAATTTCAGCTCTTTTGCCTGTAAAAGAATAAATACAATACCCCCCCCCCACATTACAACCCACCACCCACATACCCCTAATCTAAAGGACAAAAAAGAAAAACAACAACGGCACTACATTAGCTGTGTCCCTCAGTATGTTGTATTCTCCTGGAATTTGAGAAATAACACAAAATCAATATATGTGGGGACTTAGGTGCTGTACACTAAAAGAGGCAAACTGGAAAGATCGATTGCAAACTGCAATTGAAAGAGTGTACTGGTAGCACTCAACAGCAAAACACTGGTGAATTGGCCTGATATGCCTAGGTACTCGGCCCCAGACAAGACGATTTAAAACTTAACTTTTATTAGTTTTATGATAAAAAAGAAAAAAGGGGTGTTAAAATTCCAACTAGTGTTGAAATGGGAGAATGTGACTCCTAGGGAGAATATTCTGGCAAATAGGTGATATGCTCTCCAGGTTGTGTTTACTTGAAGGGGAGGAAGAGATAATTACACGTATAATAATTCCCAAAATTATAGGATGGTATTTCTTCCTTGTAGCTACCCCCCTCTTTTAGGTAGATTCCTCACAAAATACAGGGGTGAGTGAGACCACAAAATAGGGAACCCCTAATTATAGTTTCCGAATGGAATATACTTGTATAGGAGTCACGGTTGTGGATATTGTACTTTGAAATATCATGCAATAGTCCCCATGCACCACAACAGGTATTTAATTCGAAATAACAAATAAACTGGAATTGCTCTAATATGTAACCCCCTTCAAAAGGGCACTGTATTTACAGTTCTATACTGTTGAATGGACTCAAATAGCGGTGTCCTATCGGCTGTTCTAACTTATAATCATACCACAAGTGAATCAGAGTCAGTTCTCACTCTGTGAGAGTGTAACAAATATCTTCAATCCTAGATTCCTGGTTACTATATTTGTGCTTAACTTGTCTGTATTGATGATCTTAGATAGACAACGCGTTACCATATGTCCTAATAGGGAGCTATTGGTAGAATTCTAAAGGTAGTGTGATGTTAAAGTTATTAAGCCTAGGGGAAACCCCTTTTAAGATACCACCGGTTATATAGAACCCGCTATTTTTATATTATTATCAAAGTAATTTACTTGAGTATACAATGTTAGAGCAGTTCTAATAAACAGTAGATTCGTGTCTGTTCAGTGTGTTTGGTGCACTATATAAATCTCGAGATAAATTGTTACTCCAGGGTATTTATTGCTTGTATATTTGCAGTGGAGTCGTTGTACCGTTTGTAAATGACTCTCCGGTATTGTAATCAGTGTATTCCAGAATACCGGTGTTAGTATTAGCAGGGTCTCTATGTATTAGAGGCTTAATGTAGTTTAAGCTGAATCGACTCACGGCTTGGGTCTAAAGTACTTCGTATGCGGTTATGCACTATATATTTAAAGACCAAATGTAGTTTAAGCTGAGTCGGCTCACCGCTTCTGTCTAAGGTGCCTGTTTGTTATTGGACACCGTTCGGTAATTACATTAAAGAAGGAATTCCTTCATTAGTAAGGCTACATAGAACTGAAGCGGCTCTTTTTTCTAGGTCTCACTCACACGCAGGCATACCATTTAAGTTAAATTCTAATAAAACATTCTGCTACCATTCCACACAGTTGTTTAAGTTTAAAAAAGGAGAATAGTCTCCAGCTTCCCTGACATGTTTCGCCACTAAAGGCTTTGTCAAAGGTGGGGCGCCCGCCTTTCTGAGGGCCTTTTATTGGCTGGCAATTGAAAGGCTGGACTCTATCTTCGTTTCTGATTGGTTACCTTCCTTGCAATGTTATTGCTGGAAGAAGGAGGTGTGTTTGCCTGCCGTGATCTGATAGGCATCTGTCACTTGTATCCATTGTTTACTATCATGTAGCTGAGTAGATGTAAATCTATCTATGTATATTTTGGAATGAGAACCGGGGAGAAAAAAGGGGGCACAAAGCTTGGAAAGTCAGCATTTGTGGAGTTTACCGGGTCATGAATGCAGGACACCAATGGTGGGGAAAATTACATAAGGCATCGAAAGTAATAATGATACTAATAACGAGGTGGTATAAATATTATAAAAAAATCAACTTGGTGAAATAAGGTGCAATTTTCGCTAAATAACGGTCATCCTTCTAATTTGAATAGTGATTGTTGCTGGATGCATGAACAAGTGCCCTAGTGTGAATGAGGAGAAAACTAAAAATCGTGAAAAATAAATAGATGAAAATAAAACTGTACACACAAACTGTGCTTCTTAATTCAATTTCTAAGTGTTGAATGGTGCTGGTTATGACAGGTATTTTGTGAATAGAAGTATTTTACTATGTTTAAATTTACCGTGTACAGTAACGTGAAGGGGGAGGAAAAATGTTTGAATGGTATATTCCAATTCAATTTAATTGCTAAGCATATGTGGAATGTGCTGATGTGCTGGTCCCTATGGGCTGTGTCTGGGTGCTAATGTACTAAGGTATCAAAGTGAACGTTGTGCTACACTTGACCTACAGTAAAAAATAATAATAAATACAATGAAAGTAATCTTATACGTGCTAGTGATCAACGCTATGGGGAAAGAAAATCCCAAAAATAGAAAAAGGGGTGTATGTGATTTAATCAACCATGAAAGGTTGGTTGAATTTGCTTTGTAGATTTATTAATCTACCCCACGTGCATAGGTGTTCTACTACTATGTATTGGTATGTATATTTTTTCTACTTTCCAATTCCCAAAACTCCGGTCAGGTTTTGAAATTTTATAGAAAACAATAATAATTGTTTTGTTCATTTAACCCCCTTGGATGTACACTGTCCAAGAGGTAGATCCACCTGCACTCAGCTCTTAGTAGTGCTTGTTCTGTATTCCCCCCTCTTATGCCTAGAGATATTTTTTCTACTCCTTGGCATTTCAGCTCTCTCGGATTAGCATGGTGATTAGTTAGAAAATGGGATGCCACTGAAGTTATCATTTTTCCGTCATCCAAATCTTTAGGGGCATTTTTGATGTTTCTTACATGCTCCTGTAATCTGACTCTGAGTTGTCGGCTAGTCATCCCTACATAGAACTTGCGGCAGCTGCAGGATAGTACATATATTATGTTTTCAGATGTGCAGCTGATATAATTCTTCAGTTTGTGTGTACGGCCAAACCGATCTTGAATCATGTCTTTTTTACAGATATATTTACACGTTGAGCAAGTTCCACAAGGGAAACATCCCGACTGTCTAGCAGTCCGTGTTCTCCCCACTTGGTAGTGGCTGCGAGAAACCATGTCCTTGATATTCTGAGTTCTTCTGTATCCTATTTGTATCTTATCTCCAATGATGGGCTTAAGATCTTGATCCAAAGTGAGAATATGCCAGTGCTTGTTCAATATATTGTTAATTAATTGTACTTGTGGATTGTAGGTCAGGATCAGTCTGGTTTGTTCATCTTTCCTTTTAAACTTTTTACAGAGTAATTCTGATCGATTAGTTTGGATTGCTCTATTTCTCTCAGCCTGTGATCAACATACTGACTGGCCTTTTCCGATAGGCATTCGTTGCCGGAGACAATGGGCCTACCTGGCGGATTGGTAAGGTTTTTGTGTACCTTAGGTATAAGGTAGAAAGTCGCAATCCTAGGGTGTTTCACTGTAAGGAACTTTATTTCATCTGTATTTATAATTCCTTTGCTACTGGCTTCTTTAATGATCTTATTGTAGATCTCACTGTATCTCTCACTTGGATTATTATTAATAATCCAAGTGAGAGATACAGTGAGATCTACAATTATACCTTATACCTAAGGTACACAAAAACCTTACCAATCCGCCAGGTAGGCCCATTGTCTCCGGCAACGAATGCCTATCGGAAAAGGCCAGTCAGTATGTTGATCACAGGCTGAGAGAATTTTTGGAGGCTCTTCCCTCCTATGTCCAAGATACCATGGAGGTGTTACAGAGGCTGGATAATATTAACATCAGGAAAGAGACTTGGCTTGTTACAGCAGATGTGGAGTCCCTATATACCTCCATAGAACATGATAAGGGACTTAGGGCAGTCCAATTTTTCCTCAATTAAGGGTCCTCTGAAAATGACGATCATGATCTGTTCATTTTAAAGTTACTAGAATTTGTCCTCAAATACAATTTCTTTACGTTTGCAAACCAGTTTTACCTCCAAGTTCAAGGGACTGCGATGGGCACAGCTTGTGCCCCTACCTATGCCAACCTGTTCCTAGGGTTTTGGGAAAAGCATGTAGTATTCAATGATACCCATTCCATTGAAATGGACAAAATACCTTTCTGGATAAGGTACATAGATGACATTCTGTTTATGTGGGAAGGAACTAAGGATGAACTAGAAACTTTCCTTCAGGAATTAAACCAGAATGATCTGAATATAAAATTAACATACACAATGAGTCAAACAGAGATTGACTTCCTGGATCTTAAGATATTCAAAGATCAGGAAGGACATATCCAGACCAATCTTTACCGGAAAGAAACAGCCACCAACAGCATACTACACAATACCAGTTCTCATGCACCCGGAACAACGAAATCACTACCAGTTGGTGAATTTCTAAGGATAAAAAGAAATTGCAGTAATACATCTCTCTTCAATGAACAAGCCAAACTACTGGAGAAACGACTGCAAGACAGAGGGTACAGTAAAAGGACCATTAAAAAAGCCAGAAATAGAGCAATCCAAACTAATCGATCAGAATTACTCTGTAAAAAGTTTAAAAGGAAAGATGAACAAACCAGACTGATCCTGACCTACAATCCACAAGTACAATTAATTAACAATATATTGAACAAGCATTGGCATATTCTCACTTTGGATCAAGATCTTAAGCCCATCATTGGAGATAAGATACAAATAGGATACAGAAGAACTCAGAATATCAAGGACATGGTTTCTCGCAGCCACTACCAAGTGGGGAGAACACGGACTGCTAGACAGTCGGGATGTTTCCCTTGTGGAACTTGCTCAACGTGTAAATATATCTGTAAAAAAGACATGATTCAAGATCGGTTTGGCCGTACACACAAACTGAAGAATTATATCAGCTGCACATCTGAAAACATAATATATGTACTATCCTGCAGCTGCCGCAAGTTCTATGTAGGGATGACTAGCCGACAACTCAGAGTCAGATTACAGGAGCATGTAAGAAACATCAAAAATGCCCCTAAAGATTTGGATGACGGAAAAATGATAACTTCAGTGGCATCCCATTTTCTAACTAATCACCATGCTAATCCGAGAGAGCTGAAATGCCAAGGAGTAGAAAAAATATCTCTAGGCATAAGAGGGGGGAATACAGAACAAGCACTACTAAGAGCTGAGTGCAGGTGGATCTACCTCTTGGACAGTGTACATCCAAGGGGGTTAAATGAACAAAACAATTATTATTGTTTTCTATAAAATTTCAAAACCTGACCGGAGTTTTGGGAATTGGAAAGTAGAAAAAATATACATACCAATACATAGTAGTAGAACACCTATGCACGTGGGGTAGATTAATAAATCTACAAAGCAAATTCAACCAACCTTTCATGGTTGATTAAATCACATACACCCCTTTTTCTATTTTTGGGATTTTCTTTCCCCATAGCGTTGATCACTAGCACGTATAAGATTACTTTCATTGTATTTATTATTATTTTTTACTGTAGGTCAAGTGTAGCACAACGTTCACTTTGATACCTTAGTACATTAGCACCCAGACACAGCCCATAGGGACCAGCACATCAGCACATTCCACATATGCTTAGCAATTAAATTGAATTGGAATATACCATTCAAACATTTTTCCTCCCCCTTCACGTTACTGTACACGGTAAATTTAAACATAGTAAAATACTTCTATTCACAAAATACCTGTCATAACCAGCACCATTCAACACTTAGAAATTGAATTAAGAAGCACAGTTTGTGTGTACAGTTTTATTTTCATCTATTTTTCACGATTTTTAGTTTTCTCCTCATTCACACTAGGGCACTTGTTCATGCATCCAGCAACAATCACTATTCAAATTAGAAGGATGACCGTTATTTAGCGAAAATTGCACCTTATTTCACCCAGTTGATTTTATTATAATATTTATACCACCTCGTTATTAGTATCATTATTACTTTCGATGCCTTATGTAATTTTCCCCACCATTGGTGTCCTGCATTCATGACCCGGTAAACTCCACAAATGCTGACTTTCCAAGCTTTGTGCCCCCTTTTTTCTCCCCGGTTCTCATTCCAAAATATACATAGATAGATTTACATCTACTCAGCTACATGATAGTAAACAATGGATACAAGTGACAGATGCCTATCAGATCACGGCAGGCAAACACACCTCCTTCTTCCAGCAATAACATTGCAAGGAAGGTAACCAATCAGAAACGAAGATAGAGTCCAGCCTTTCAATTGCCAGCCAATAAAAGGCCCTCAGAAAGGCGGGCGCCCCACCTTTGACAAAGCCTTTAGTGGCGAAACATGTCAGGGAAGCTGGAGACTATTCTCCTTTTTTAAACTTAAACAACTGTGTGGAATGGTAGCAGAATGTTTTATTAGAATTTAACTTAAATGGTATGCCTGCGTGTGAGTGAGACCTAGAAAAAAGAGCCGCTTCAGTTCTATGTAGCCTTACTAATGAAGGAATTCCTTCTTTAATGTAATTACCGAACGGTGTCCAATAACAAACAGGCACCTTAGACAGAAGCGGTGAGCCGACTCAGCTTAAACTACATTTGGTCTTTAAATATATAGTGCATAAACTACATTAAGCCTCTAATACATAGAGACCCTGCTAATACTAACACCGGTATTCTGGAATACACTGATTACAATACCGGAGAGTCATTTACAAACGGTACAACGACTCCACTGCAAATATACAAGCAATAAATACCCTGGAGTAACAATTTATCTCGAGATTTATATAGTGCACCAAACACACTGAACAGACACGAATCTACTGTTTATTAGAACTGCTCTAACATTGTATACTCAAGTAAATTACTTTGATAATAATATAAAAATAGCGGGTTCTATATAACCGGTGGTATCTTAAAAGGGGTTTCCCCTAGGCTTAATAACTTTAACGTCACACTACCTTTAGAATTCTACCAATAGCTCCCTATTAGGACATATGGTAACGCGTTGTCTATCTAAGATCATCAATACAGACAAGTTAAGCACAAATATAGTGCAATATTAAAAAGTAACCAGGAATCTAGGATTGAAGATATTTGTTACACTCTCACAGAGTGAGAACTGACTCTGATTCACTTGTGGTATGATTATAAGTTAGAACAGCCGATAGGACACCGCTATTTGAGTCCATTCAACAGTATAGAACTGTAAATACAGTGCCCTTTTGAAGGGGGTTACATATTAGAGCAATTCCAGTTTATTTGTTATTTCGAATTAAATACCTGTTGTGGTGCATGGGGACTATTGCATGATATTTCAAAGTACAATATCCACAACCGTGACTCCTATACAAGTATATTCCATTCGGAAACTATAATTAGGGGTTCCCTATTTTGTGGTCTCACTCACCCCTGTATTTTGTGAGGAATCTACCTAAAAGAGGGGGGTAGCTACAAGGAAGAACTACCATCCTATAATTTTGGGAATTATTATACGTGTAATTATCTCTTCCTCCCCTTCAAGTAAACACAACCTGGAGAGCATATCACCTATTTGCCAGAATATTCTCCCTAGGAGTCACATTCTCCCATTTCAACACTAGTTGGAATTTTAACACCCCTTTTTTCTTTTTTATCATAAAACTAATAAAAGTTAAGTTTTAAATCGTCTTGTCTGGGGCCGAGTACCTAGGCATATCAGGCCAATTCACCAGTGTTTTGCTGTTGAGTGCTACCAGTACACTCTTTCAATTGCAGTTTGCAATCGATCTTTCCAGTATACCCCTAATCTAACCCAAACCCCCCTTAAATAAACCTAACACTAAGCCCCTGAAGATCTTCCTACCTTGTCTTCACCATCCAGGTATCACCGATCCGTCCTGGCTCCAACATCTTCATCCAACCCAAGCGGGGGTTGGCGATCCATAATCCGGTGCTGAAGAGGTCCAGAAGAGGCTCCAAAGTCTTCCACCTATCCGGCAAGAAGAGGACATCCGGACCGGCAAACATCTTCTCCAAGCGGCATCTTCGATCTTCTTCCATCCGGAGCGAAGCGGCAGGATCCTGAAGACCTCCAGCGCGGAACATCCATCCGGCCCGACGACTGAACGACGAATGACTGTTCCTTTAAGGGACGTCATCCAAGATGGCGTCCCTCGAATTCCGATTGGCTGATAGGATTCTATCAGCCAATCGGAATTAAGGTAGGAATTTTCTGATTGGCTGATGGAATCAGCCAATCAGAATCAAGTTCAATCCGATTGGCTGATCCAATCAGCCAATCAGATTGAGCTCGCATTCTATTGGCTGTTCCGATCAGCCAATAGAATGCGAGCTCAATCTGATTGGCTGATTGGATCGGCCAATCGGATTGAACTAGATTCTGATTGGCTGATTCCATCAGCCAATCAGAAAATTCCTACCTTAATTCCGATTGGCTGATAGAATCCTATCAGCCAATCGGAATTCGAGGGACGCCATCTTGGATGACGTCCCTTAAAGGAACAGTCATTCGTCGTTCAGTCGTCGGGCCGGATGGATGTTCCGCGCTGGAGGTCTTCAGGATCCTGCCGCTTCGCTCCGGATGGAAGAAGATCGAAGATGCCGCTTGGAGAAGATGTTTGCCGGTCCGGATGTCCTCTTCTTGCCGGATAGGAGGAAGACTTTGGAGCCTCTTCTGGACCTCTTCAGCACCGGATTATGGATCGCCAACCCCCGCTTGGGTTGGATGAAGATGTTGGAGCCAGGACGGATCGGTGATACCTGGATGGTGAAGACAAGGTAGGAAGATCTTCAGGGGCTTAGTGTTAGGTTTATTTAAGGGGGGTTTGGGTTAGATTAGGGGTATGTGGGTGGTGGGTTGTAATGTTGGGGGGGGGGGTATTGTATTTATTCTTTTACAGGCAAAAGAGCTGAAATTCTTGGGGCATGCCCCGCAAAGGGCCCTGTTCAGGGCTGGTAAGGTATAAGAGCTTGTAACTTTTTTAATTTAGAATAGGGTAGGGAATTTATTATTTTGGGGGGCTTTGTTATTTTATTAGGGGGCTTAGAGTAGGTGTAATTAGTTTAAAATTGTTGTAATATTTTTCTTATGTTTGTAAATATTTTTTTATTTTTTGTAACTTAGTTCTTTTTTATTTTTTGTACTTTAGATAGTTTATTTAATTGTATTTATTTGTAGCAATTGTGTTTAATTAATTTATTGATAGTGTAGTGTTAGGTTAATTGTAGGTAATTGTAGGTAGTTTATTTAATTATTTTATTGATAGGGTAGTGTTAGGTTTAATTATATCTTAGGTTAGGATTTATTTTACAGGTAAATTTGTTATTATTTTAACTATTTTAGCTATTAAATAGTTCTTAACTATTTAATAGCTATTGTACCTGGTTAAAATAATTACAAAGTTGCCTGTAAAATAAATATTAATCCTAAAATAGCTACAATATAATCATAATTTATATTGTAGCTATATTAGGATTTATTTTACAGGTAAGTATTTATCTTTAAATAGGAATCATTTATTTAATAAGAGTTAATTTATTTCGTTAGATGTAAATTATATTTAAGTTATGGGGGTGTTAGTGTTAGGGTTAGACTTAGCTTTAGGGGTTAATACATTTATTAGAATAGCGGTGAGCTCCGGTCGTCAGATTAGGGGTTAATAATTGAAGTTAGGTGTCGGCGATGTTAGGGAGGGCAGATTAGGGGGTTAATACTATTTATGATAGGGTTAGTGAGGCGGGTTAGGGGTTAATAACTTTATTATAGTAGCGCTCAGGTCCGCTCGGCAGATTAGGGGTTAATAAGTGTAGGCAGGTGTCGGCGACGTTGAGGGGGGCAGATTAGGGGTTAATAAATATAATATAGGGGTCGGCGATGTTAGGGCAGCAGATTAGGGGTACATAGGGATAACGTAGGTTGCGGCGGTTTACGGAGCGGCAGATTAGGGGTTAAAAAAAATATGCAGGGGTCAGCGATAGCGGGGGCGGCAGATTAGGGGTTAATAAGTGTAAGGTTAGGGGTGTTTAGACTCGGGGTTCATGTTAGGGTGTTAGGTGCAGACGTAGGAAGTGTTTCCCCATAGGAAACAATGGGGCTGCGTTAGGAGCTGAACGCTGCTTTTTTGCAGGTGTTAGGTTTTTTTTCAGCTCAAACAGCCCCATTGTTTCCTATGGGAGAATCGTGCACGAGCACGTTTTTGAGGCCGGCCGCGTCCGTAAGCAACTCTGGTATCGAGAGTTGCATTTGCGGTAAAAATGCTCTACGCTCCTTTTTTGGAGCATAACGCAGCATTTGTTTGAACTCTCGATACCAGAGTTAATTTTATGGTGCGGCCAGAAAAAAGCCCGCGGAGCGTTAACAGCCCTTTTACCGCCAAACTCCAAATCTAGGCCATAGTGTGCACACATTGACATGTAAAATAAAATATGACTCAGTTATTCATAACTTAAAGGGACATAATACTCATATGCTAAATCACTTGAAACTGAAAAAGCTGACAGGAAAATATCACCTGAGCATCTCTATGTAAAAAAGCAAGATATTTTACCTCACAATCTCCTCAGCTCAGCAGAGTAAGTTCTGTGTAAAACGTTATACTTCACCTGCTCCCAGCTGCAGGTAAAAATAAAAAAAAATGAAGAAATGAACAGCAGCCAATCAGCATCAGCAGTGCTGAGGTCATGAACTCTTACTGTGATCTCATGAGATTTGACTTAACTCTCATGAGATTTCATAGTAAGCTTCCTTTACCTGATTGGTGAAATAATATGAGAGTTCACGAGGCTCATCCTTTCACCTGTCCCAGGACAGACACACTAAAATGCTGCTTAGAAATCCTTTACAATGGGAGGTGGCTACTGAGGAACTTTTGAGGTAAAATATCTTTCTTTTTTACATAGAGTTGTTCAGGAGATATTTTCTAGTCAGCTTTTTACAGCTATGCTGCATCACTTTCAAGTGTTTAAACATTTGGGTATTATGGCCCTTTAATGCCGGTGACTAGAAATTACATCAATTATCTTGCAGAATCAGCATCTAATCGCTTCCAAATCCACATATAGAAATTACATTACTTCTGGTATCAGCAAATGATGTTATCTTTTTAACTCTTATTCTCATGGGATATGTAGTTTTATATTCTATGTGATATGTAGCTTTAAACTCCATACGCTCAACATAGGTAACTGCTTTTACAAATCCACATAATACATTGATTTACTAGTTAGTACACTGATAAATGCAATCTTTAGCAAATTTGCATTACGCATATACAAAAATCAGATATAACGCATATTCCTGAAAAGTATATACAATTAGTTTTACTATACAATGGCGCCTATTTATCAAGCTCCGTATGGAGCTTGATGACCCGTGTTTCTGGCGAGCCTTCAGGCTCACCAGAAACACAAGGTATGAAGCAGCGGACTAAAAAACGCTGCTCCATAACCTGTCCGCCTGCTCTGAGGCGGCGGACAGACATTGTCGAAAATCAACCAGATCCAATACGATCGGGTTGGTTGACACCCCCTGCTAGTGGCCGATTGGCCGCAAATCTGCATGGGGTGGCGTTGCACCAACAGTTCACAAGAACTGCTGGTACAATGATAAATGCTGACAGCGTATGCTGTCGGCATTTATCGATGTGCAGCGGACATGATCCCCAATATCGGATCATGTCCGCTCGCTCTTTCTTAAATAGGCCCCATAAACTCCATGCGCTAGATTACAAATACAAATGGAGCGCTAAATTATTGAGCTCCTGCAAATGGGCAAATTTGATAAATAGATATATATATATATGATAGATATGATAAATAAGATAGATAGACAGACAGATTAGGTATGATAAAATGTCTTACATACTAACATCACACTTGCATTTGTTATGCAGGCAATCTATGGATTGGATTTGCTTCTAGCTAAACCAATTAATTCCTCTTACCATTTATGGAGTATTAATGTATATGCCTCTGGGAAACGTACAGAAACATTTAACATTACAAGTGCCTTATCATTCCTACTTATTACCACCAATGTTAAAGTCAACCTTACGCTTAGAGACCCTAAAGGTAAGGTTTTCCATTAAGTGTGTGTGTTATATGTCATTGGAATTTGTGACAAATATTCAGCATTGTAATGTACGCATAATTGGTATGTGAAATTGTTATATGTACACATATATGACAGTATGTCCAAAAACATTAGGGGGGTCAGCAATATTGTGGTCAAAAACACCGTCTAAAATTTGTGATGGAACGGCCAAACTGAAGATAAGTAAGGTTAGGCATTAGATTTAGGGATTAGGGTTTTAACCAACAGCTTGTAATATCTGTTTGTGGATTATTGACTGCACAAGGCTGAGAGTAAAAATAACACATCACACATTACCATTTGCATTCCTCTTGTAAACTAGGCCTATGTAATTACAATATTTGTTTATCATCAAACTACAGGGTAGATTAAGGGGGCCTTAGCAAAATCTAAAAACCATACAGTAACCAACCGTTAATGCCAATAGTGTG
Organism: Bombina bombina; assembly: GCF_027579735.1. Classification (NCBI taxonomy): domain Eukaryota; kingdom Metazoa; phylum Chordata; class Amphibia; order Anura; family Bombinatoridae; genus Bombina; species Bombina bombina. The sequence continues at coordinate 165,769,362 of NC_069509.1, forward strand.
CAACATATTTACATGGATCTTCCATCTAGTGAACAAGCTAATATAGCACTATCCTTTTTGTTTTTCCATTTCTTATTTATAAAAAATATTCTTTTTTTTTTTTTTTTATCTAAATTTACGTAAATTCATACCTCAATATTTTAAAAGATTAAGGGCTCGTTTCCATTGAGCCGTTAAAAATGGAGCCATTAGTTACCGAAGTTGCCGACAGCTAAAAGTAATTTACAGCTCCATTTTAGTACCAGGTTTCCATTAAAATAGTTAGCGGATTGCGTGCAGTCGCCCTTTTCGTGTAGATGTAAGTTAGCGTTGAGTTAACGCTTCCACCCGATGCCGGATTTCTTGAAAATTAATTGGTTACTATGGTAACCTGACCTTACACTACACTTACACTCGATCACATATATGGTGTTGCATACAAGTGCGGCGCGTATATTTTACTTGTCGCTCGCTGTTATGATAAAAGCAAACACCTAACGCATGCACAATAGCTACCTCTCAAACGCCCCCCCCCCCACCTGAATAACTAATAAATGTATTAACCCCTAATCTGCCAACCCCCATATCTCAAAGTATCTATTAAAGTAATTAACCCCTAAACCAACATCCCCCCAAATTGCAACTAACAATCACCTAGATTACAAGTTTTGCGCTATAGAGGGTGCGAAACGAACGCAACAAAAGTTGCGTTATTTCACTCTCCATAGCGCTGCCATTACAAGTTTCTGAAAAGCCTCCTTGTGCGTGCGATATGGTGGCGATAAGCTCCATACCGCACAAAATCCAAGGGATGAGAATACGTGCTTGTGCACGCTTTCCCCATAGACATCAATGGGGAGAAGGTGTTAGAAAAAGAACTAACACCTGAAGAGCAGAATGGCGATTGCCGTAATGCAACCCCATTGATGTCTATGGGGAAAAAAAGTTACATTTAAACCTAACACCCTAACATAAACCCCAAATCTAAACACCCCTAATCTGCTCCCCGACATCGCCAACACAGAAATAAAGTTATTAACCCCTAATCTGACGCTCCCGACATCGCCACCACTAATAAAAGTTATTAACCCCTGTTCCGCCACTCCCCGATAACGTCGCCACTAATAAAAGTTATTAACCCCTATTCCGCCGCTCCCTGACAACGCCACCACTATAATACATTTATTAACCCCTAAACCTCTGGCTTCCCACATCACCACCACTAAGTAAACCTATTAACCCCTAAACCACCAGCTCCCTCACATCGCCACTAATAAATTAAACTATTAACCCCTAAACCTTTCACCCCCTACCTTTAAATTAAAATTACAATATCCCTTTCTTAAAATAAATAAAAACTTACCTGTGAAATTAAAAAAAACTAAGTTTAAACTAACAATTAACCTAAGAGTTTTGCGGTAAGGTGAAAAAGCAGTGTTAACAGGTCCTAACGCTGCTTTTTCACACCCGCTGGTATTATGAGTCTTGCAGGTTTAGGGGCACCGCACACTTTTTGGGCCTGAACGCAAAGCAACTTACGTAAATTTCGTAAAGGCTTTTTTCAATGGGACTTGCATATCGCCGGTATTACGAGTTTGTCCTGGGAGGCCAAAAAGTTAGCGGTACACCCTCTACCGCCAAGATTCCTAACGCATTTGAAAGTCAGTAGTTATGGGTTTTATGTTACAAAGCTGTAGCATAAAACTCATAACTAAAGTGCTAAAGAGTACACTAACACCCATAAACTACCTATTAACCCCTAAACCGAGGTCCTCCTGCCTCGCAAACACTAGTTAAATATTATTAACCCCTAATCTGACGCCCATAACATCGCCGCCACCTACATTATACTTATTAACCCTTAATCTGCCGCTCTGGACATCGCTGCCACCTACATTATACTTATTAACCCCTAATCTGCTGCCCCCAACATCGCTGCCACCTACCTACATTTATTAACCCCAAATCTGCCGTCCCCAACATCGCCGCCACTATTCTAAATTTATTAACCCTGTAAACCTAAGTCTAACCCTAACCCTAACACTCCCTAACTTAAATATAATTTAATTAAATATAAATAAAATTACTATCATTACCTAAATTATTCCTATTTAAAACTAAATACTTACCTATAAAATAAACCTTAAGCTTAGGGTTTATTTTTATTTTACAGGCAAGTTTGTATTTATTTTAACTAGGTAGAATAGTTACTAAAAAGTTATTAACTATTTAATAACTACCTAGCTAAAATAATTACAAATTGACCTGTAAAATAAAACCTAACCTAAGTTACACTAACACCTAACACTACGCTAGAATTAAATAACTTACCTAAATTAAATACAATTAAATAAATTCAATACAATTAGCTAAATTACCAAAAAAACCACTAAATTACAGAAAATAAAAAACAATTTACAAGATATTTAAACTAATTACACCTAATCTAATAGCCCTATCAAAATAAAAAAGCCCCCCCAAAATAAAAAAAAAACCCTAGCCTAAACTAAACTATCAATAGCCCTTAAAAGGGCCTTTTGCGGGGCATTGCCCCAAAGAAATCAGCTCTTTTACCTGAAAAAGAAATACAAACAACTCCCCCAACAGTAAAACCCACCACCCACACAACCAACCCCCCAAATAAAACCCTAACTAAAAAAAACTAAGTTCCCCATTGCCCTGAAAAGGGCATTTGGATGGACATTGCCCTTAAAAGGGCATTTAGCTCTATTGCTGCCCAAAGCCCTAACCTAAAAATAAAACCCACCCAATACACCCTTAAAAAATCCTAACACTAACCCCCGAAGATCCATTTACCGTGAGTGGTCCTCCAGATGGGCAGAAGTGGACCTCCAGACAGGCAGAAATCTTCACCCAGACGGCATTTTCTATCTTCATCCTTCCGACGCGGAGCGGCTCCATCTTCAAGACATCCGGCACGGAGCATCCTCTTCAATCGACGTCTTTTTGCTGAATGAAAGTTCCTTTAAATGACGTCATCCAAGATGGCCACTTCTGCCCGTCTGGAGGACCACTTCTGCCGGCTTCGTTGAGGACATCTTGCTGCTTGGATGAAGACTTATCCCGGTAAGTGGATCTTCGGGGGTTAGTGTTAGGATTTTTTAAGGGTGTATTGGGTGGGTTTTATTTTTAGGTTAGGGCTTTGGGTCACAATAGAGCTAAATGCCCTTTTAAGGGCAATGCCCATCCAAATGCCCTTTTCAGGGCAATGGGGAGCTTAGGTTTTTTTTTAGTTAGGGTTTTATTTGGGGGGTTGGTTGTGTGGGTGGTGGGTTTTACTGTTGGGGGGGTTGTTTGTAATTTTTTAAACAGGTAAAAGAGCTGATTTCTTTGGGGCAATGTCCCGCAAAAGGTCCTTTTAAGGGCTATTGGTAGTTTAGTTTAGGCTAGGGGTTTTTATTTTTTTGGGTGGGCTTTTTTATTTTGATAGGGCTATTAGATTATTTGTAATTAGTTTAAAGATCTTGTAATTTGTTTTTTATTTTCTGTAATTTAGTGGGTTTTTTTTTGTAATTTAGCTAATTTTATTGAATTTAGTTAATTGTATTTAATTTAGGGAATTTATTTAATTGTACTGTTGGGGGGTCTTTGTATTTTTTTCCAGGTAAAAGAGCTTATTTCTTTAGGGCAATGTAATGGTTGTGTTACTGTTTTTACTCTGAAATGGAATTTTTTTCAGCATTAAAACCGTAATGCAAAACTCGTAATTTAGCTGAATGAAATGTATTGACCTCTAAACTGCCACCCCCCCCACATCGAAACTAGCAATCAAATGTATTAACCTCTAAACTGCCACCCACACAACGCAATATACCTATTTAAACTATTAACCCCTAATCCGCCATCCCCCACAACGCAAAGTATTAATCTAATCACTATGCCCCCTAACCTAACACCCCCTAAATTAACCCCATTGCATAAAATAAAAAAAGACTATTTAACTAATAAATTAATTAAAATACCAAAATTAAAAATCCTAATCTAAAATTTAAATAAAAAATCCTAACATTACATAAAAAATAAAACCTACGATTTAATTTAAATAGAAAATCTAAGATTACATAAAATAAAAAAATCTGATTACATAAAAAAATAAACGAAATTATCCAAAAACAAACAAAAAAACCCTAATCTAATACCCCTATAAAAACAAAAAAGCTACCCCAAAATAAAAACACCCCCTAATCTAAGACTAAACTACAAATTGCCCTTAAAAGAACCTTTTGTAGCGCATTGCCCTGAAGCGATCAGCTCTTTTACCTGAAAATAAATACAAATTAACCCCTAACAGTAAAACCCCCCACCCACGCAACCCCCCAAAATAAAAAAATTAAGTCTAAAAAAAACTAAGCTACCCATTGCCCCTAAACGGGCATCTGTATAGGCATTGTCCTTAAATGGGCAATCAGCTCTTTTGCTGCCCATTAAAAAAAATCCTAATGAGGCGTGTCCTAGCCGCAGCCGGGAGAAGTCGTAAGATGGAGAAGCTCCCTCTATAACTCCACATTTTGACAGCTATTTCTTTGCTAACCAGCTATAACCTCACATAAATTGTGAACTTAATAGAGGAAAAACCAAGGAGTTGTTTGAGGCTACAGATTTAACTGTTTCCATTGGCAGCAAAGATACTCTGAGGTTCCAAAGAGCGACGGCTGCGGCCTCATACTTATTCTATATTCAGCCATCCCCCCCCCCCGGTTTGTTAACATCCGGGTATAATAGCCTAATGCTAGTGAGTGCCTTAACTTTCTTTCGACACCTCGTATTTTGATATGGAGGGGGATATTAAGATGCAGCTACAGCTAATGCTGGAGGGGCTGGAGCTACAGATGCTCCACAACTTTGGGGACTTACACCGTACCCTACGATCTGTCAGGGGTAAGAATGATCACGAGTCATCTGGAGCGGCACAAGTAATGGGGATCGCTACGCAGCAGGAGACATCTAACATAGATGGGAAAAACCGCTCACTAAATCTTACTTCCGATCCCCAGTCTGGTCAGAAAATGGAGGAGCTAATAGCCCCGGAGGGGGCCTTCTATACACGAGGAAACATACCGCTACTGATCGGAGCCAGTACTTATCCTCTTGCTACAGCTTACTGTGACTTCCAGACTGGTGACAGTGTCTGAGTAACATTGAGCTCGACCGTTCGCCTGGAGCTGTTTTCTGCACTCATCGACATCAGCCGAAGAATACCACCGGACTCCCCTTAGTCGTCTCTTGGGATGGTGCGGCCGGCCTCCCGAGGGACGATGGGGCCTCAGGGTCACAGTTCTCCTTAACAAATAAGCAGCAGAGCGGTGAGTGGCGATCCAGCGGAATGGGTTATGAAGTGAATACCGCCACAAGTAGCGCACAATTTCTCACATCTCAAGTCCAGATCTATCCAAGTTTGCCGTTTACTCGGCCCCCAAGTGGGGCTGCTGATCTGCTCAGGAGTAACTGCCCTGATCCAGACCAATTCTTTAGGAGTGGAGTGGGTTAATCATTAGGACCCACTTTCCTATGTGAAGTACTAGACATTATTGCTCTAAGTTTGCAATCCCCTCTTTTACATGTTTATGCTTCTGAGCCATACTTGTTGATACTAATTCCTATATGTATGTATGTTTTTACACTTCTGAGTTTGATGCTCCATTCATTGCTCATGCTGACACTCCTAACTGCTGATATTGCTCATTTATCTCCCCAGCCATTGTTTTGATTTAGAGTGAATAACTTTGCTAATTGTTTTACACTTAAAGTTGATGTATAAAATGTATAGAATTTATTGTTGAATCTCCAGTCTAGCATATAGAGAGGATACATGCTGCATTACAGTTGGAAGGTGATGACATATCATAATAGCTGTTGCTGCTAGATGCTTAGGATTATGTTCCCCTCCTTTGCACCTATTAGATAGATATGCTAAGTAATACGCGATAGATGCAAGGAGCAATATTTCCTTGAAGCAGATAACTGTTATAACTTTGGTTAAAGGTTCCCTTCTTGGCTGTGAGGGCTGGGGTCTTTACCTTACCCGCTCCTAGCTTATAATCACCCCATATTTATTTATTTTTATTTATTTTTTGCCTTAATTCTTGTTACTTAGGCCCTTAGCCACTCTTAGCTCTCTTTTAGCATTATCCATTATGTCTACAATTGACCTTTTTTACATCTGTACTCTGACCTATTTAACAATACATATATATACATACCCTAGGCATATACTACTCTCTCTACATGAATATACTCAGATCCCCCCCATGTCATAGTTTACTCACTAGCCCAATCTGAAAACATTTTACTTTATCTTCCCCTCTTTTCCCTTACTCGAGTGGCTTTTGCCCACTGCTTTCCTCCCCCAATACCCCCTAAGAGAAAAAGAGGTTCCAATTGAGTTTGTTTAGTCCTTCTGATAATATTATCCCTTTCTCAGTTAGTTACTTATAGTCATATAGCAGGTCTGATTCCCTATTTTTTGTATATACAGATAGTCCTTATTTACGCCTTACTGCTGTTTGTGTATTGGAGAACTATGAAGTTTGTTAAAGGTATATGAACGATTCATTATTAGTGAACTGTTACTCAATTTAGATTGTTAATTCTCCTATTCCTCAGTATGTTGTATTTTTTATTTTGCATAACGTGCTGTAACCTGTGCCTTAGCATCTTTATCTGGGATGTTGTTATATTTGTTCTTAATTATTGACCTACAAACTATGTGCAATTTTCAACGCTGTATCATTTAATAACCTCAATAAAAAAAAAAATAAAAAAAAGGTACAACTATACAGACTAAACATTTTTTTAAAGTAAAATAATTTTTCAATACCCAATCTTTATTAGCAAAACAGTATTTTTATTGTTACCGACTAAAGTACAATTTACCATATATTGTAATTACTGGGTCATACTAACTGAGATGACCTCTATTAACAGATGTAATTGATTTTATTACGTACAAATTGCCTTTTTTATAAAGGATTTTACTATTTTGATACCTTGTTTACAGGATCATCTTTACACCATAACTAACCTTTATGGTTTGTTCCTGTACAGTACAGAAATAAAATGTTACATTTCTAATATGCTACATGACTTTTTACTGAAATTTGAAATAAAAAAATATGTTTACCAGGAAAAAAAAAAAAAAAAAAAAATCCTAATCTAAAAAAAAAACACCCCAAAAAATAAAATAAAAAAACCTAACACTTTCCCCCAAAAATGTACTCACCGTTCCTGAAGTCCGGACATCCATCTTCATCCAGGCAGCGAGAAGTCTTCATCCAGGCGGCGACATCTTCATCTATCATGGGGCATCTTTTATCTTTATCCCGGTGGTGCAGATCTGTTGCGGCGTGGAGCTGAGATGAACCGGCAGCGATGACGACATCCAGTGCGGAGCCTTCTCTTCATGCGATCTCCGCCACACTGAAGCTTGAATGCAAGGTACCCGTTTTATATTTGGGGTACCTTGCATTCCTATTGGCTGAAAATTTCAAATCAGCCAATAGGATGAGAGCTGCTTAAATCCTATTGGCTTATTTGAACAGCGAATAGGATTTTAGCAGCTCTCATTCTATTGGCTGATTTGAAATTTTCAGCCAATAGGAATGCAAGGTACCCCAATATAAAATGGGTACCTTGGATTCAAGCTTCAGTGTGCGGCGGAGATCGAATGAAGAGGAGGCTCCGCACTGGATGTCGTCATCGCCACTACCGGTCCTAGTCAACTCCGCACCGCCACAGCTCCGCACCACGGGGATGAAGATAGAAGATGCACCCGCGATGGATGAAAATGGCGCCGCCTGGATGAAGTTTTCTCGCCGCCTGGTGAAGATGGATGTCCGGACTTCAGGAATAGTGAGTACAGGGCAATGCCCTACAAAGGGCCCCTTTAAGGGCTATTTGTAGTTTAGTCTTAGATTAGGGTTTTTTTTTTCATTTGTTTTTATAGGGGTATTAGATTAGGTTTAATTTTTTTTATTTTGGATAATTTACTTTATTTTTTTTATGTAATCTTCGATTTTTTTATTTTTTGTGATTTTAGATTTTTTTTTTAGTTTATGTAATCTTAGATTTTCTATTTAAATTAAATTGTAGGTTTTATTTTTTATATAATGTTAGGATTTTTTATTTAAATTTTAGAATAGGATATTTAATTTTGGTAGTTTCATTAATTTATTAGTTGAATAGTCTTTTTTATTTTATTTAATGGGGGTTAACTTAGCAGGTGTTAGGTTGGGGGCTTAGTGATTAGATTAATACTTTGAGTTGTGGGGGGGATAGCGGTTTTGGAGATCATAGGTTAAATAGGTACTTTGCATTGTAGGGGGATAGCGGATTAGGGTTAATAGTTTAAATAGGTCGATTGCATTGAGGGGGGATGGCGGATTAGGGGTTAATAGTTTAAATAGGTAGATTGCGTTGTGGGGGAATGGCGGTTTAGAGGTTAATATATTTAATTGTTAGTTGCGATGTGGGGCGGGGGGATGGCGGTTTAGAGGTTAATAACTTTTATTGTTAGTTGCGATGTGGGGGGTTGGCAGTTTAGTGGTTAATACGTTCATTATAAGTTGCGATGTGGGAGGTGGCAGATAGAGGGGTTTTGACATGTTGGGTTTATTTTTGCGAGGCTGGTTAGATTTCAATGGGAAATACGTCTCAAAAAGCTAATTTTCCTATTTTACACCTAGTTGAGCTAGTTGTAATTTTTGTTAATGTATCGGCAGCCTCTGACAGTGTATTAACGGTTTGCGTGGTCCTTGGAAACCTGGTATTATTTATAGATTAGAGGCTTCTGATACTTTGTATGGGACACAAAAGTGTTTTCAGCAGCTAAAATTGAGGTATAACGGGCCATTAGAAGCAGTCAGTGAACTATATTGCTACTGACAGCATATTTATCGGTTTGCGAGTGCACGCAAACCTAATAATGACCCAATGGAAACAAGCCCTAAGTGGCTGAATCTAAAAAAACGTTGTCGCTCTAGAAGTGGTTTTCCTCTCCAACACTCACGGGGGCAGCCCTCATGGAATTCTCTAAAAATGGGGTTGTCCCTGCGAGTGGCGCAATGTCTCCCATAGAAATAATGCGAACTCTCTGTTACATAAAAAGACTGTACTTGGAGGATGAAGTACAGATGGAGACCCCAACATAGGTTTATACTTTAATTGTATGCCTAATACAAATTACACAACTGTACCTTAAATTCACTGTTATTTTCTTATGCATAGGTTTTCATTTCAGAGTAATTAGTTTTGATAGAAATGTCATACAAGCCCATGGAACGCCCATGTTTTACAAAAAAACAACAATTATGCTTTAACGTATTTTGTACTTATAAGTATGAATTTCAATGTGTTTTTTGCACACCCAGTGCACTTAAATTACGATTTACACTGTGCATATTTAATATGATTTATTTCTGTGTATGCTATTGATAAATATGATGTTTGGTGAACAATTTTGTTATGATTTTTGATGCACCTTAACAATACAATTTTTCCTGAGTAATTTTGTGTAAATGGTTCAATTATTTGTTTTGTTTGATTTTTACTGTATGAATTTCATTGTGCACTTTTGTAATGCATTCACCTCCTTCCTGTGCGAAAATGCAGTGTACTCCCCTTAACGAGAAAAAGTGGTGTTATATAATAGAAATAGAAGGACTGGATAGCTTTTTAGAATCCGGTCCAAAGTTCTTGGTATTAAAATGTGTTTTTCTCATAGTATATATCATAATAGTAAAGAAATTAGTAGTATTGTCTGAATAGAAATAAAGATATGGTGTAGATATATTTAGATAAATTAAAGATTAGGACAGAAGATTTAATAGTAGCTGTGAAATGTCTTGGTGTCTTTGCAATATATCTATCTAAACAATGTTTTATTTTTTAGGAAACAATGTTGCATTTGAAAAATCTCAGTCATATGTTTCTGGTAATTCTTATCTGGTGAAGTCTCCTGCTTTTGGAAAATGGTCTATTGATTTAGTTTACTCTGGAAACATTTCAGTAAAGATATTGGGTTTCAATGGTAAGTATTGGTTCAAACAAAGAAAACAATTTGAAATAGACACATGAAGGCCTAAATTATAAGTGGAGCACTTTTAATAGCGAAGGGTGCGCTATCAATATCAGAGAACCGTGCTAAGATTAGCATACAATCTGGTAATACAAGTAAAAAAGTCTTACCAGAGAATACTTAAAGCGGCTGCCATCCCTTTAGCTATTATATATATATATATATATATATATACAGTCCAATTATCCCAAACCTGGCCAGGGGTAAATGGTAATACTAATGAAGCAGGCAACACAGTAACCAGATTCAAAAAAAGCCTTTAATCCGAAAAAGGAACAAATCAGGTAGGGTCTTAACCCATAATGTTTCGGTTCAGATTCAAACCTGTGTCAAATGGAGGCCTTGAAAGTGCTTTATTAGTATCACCATTTACCCCTGGCCAGGTTTGGGTTACTTGGACGTATACATTTTCACTACAGCAGTACACCAGGCAGCTGTTTGGATGGTGTGTGCCACTTTCTTTTCATCATTTGTATATATATATATATATATATATATATATATATATATATATAAATCAAATCACTGCACTCCCTTGCTGTGCAAATCCGCAGGTGCTCAGTCCATAGAAATAGATATACTGTATAGTAAACCAGGCACTCTTGCTTAATTTGAATAAATTCTTTATTATCCGGTACAATCCGGTACCGGATAATAAAGAATTTATTCAAATAAGGCAAGAGTGCCTGGTTTACTATACAATATATACATATATATATATATATATATATATATATATATATATATATATATATATATCTATATCTATATATCTATTGTAAAAATTATACCAGCTAGTAATGGATATGGTGGCTATGGTCAAGGACCCACAGTACTCCAATGCTGGCTTGGGTACCAAGGTGCACGGAGGTTTAGAGAATAATATATATATATATATATATAAAAAAGAGAAACATATAGTAAACCTTATCCAGCAACCCAATATTAAGCCTTAATAAAAAATAATAAGAGCTACCAGAATCTCAAGAACGCACAAACATGGATGCTTGATGATAAATAATTGTCATAAATTTATTAAAGTATATGTGCAATGTGCAAACAGAAAAATAATAACTTAAAAAAAGAACCATCCAATTAATGGTCTAATGTATAGAGCATATGCGATTCATTCATTACCCAATAACATATACAGGGATCCCAATTAGTATATACACACAGCAAGAAAGCTATTAATATAGCTGTAAGGTAGTCCCAATATTATGGATCCTTAAGTATACAGTCCTTGAGTCTGGACAATTGCTGTTAATTTCGTATGTTAGGCCAAACTGGCTGGGTACTCCTGATTTTCACCCTTGCTCCCTATGTAGAAAAAAAACATAATTTATGCTTACCTGATAAATTCCTTTCTCCTGTAGTGTAGTCAGTCCACGGGTCATCCATTACTTATGGGATTATATCTCCTCCCTAACAGGAAGTGCAAAAGGATCACCCAAGCAGAGCTGCTATATAGCTCCTCCCCTCTACGTCATACCCAGTCATTCGACCGAAACCAAACGAGAAAGGAGAAACTATAGGGTGCAGTGGTGACTGGAGTTTAAGATAAAAAATTTTTAGACCTGCCGTAAACAACAGGGCGGGCCGTGGACTGACTACACTACAGGAGAAAGGAATTTATCAGGTAAGCATAAATTATGTTTTCTCCTGTTAAGTGTAGTCAGTCCACGGGTCATCCATTACTTATGGGATACCAATACCAAAGCTAAAAGTACACGGATGATGGGAGGGAAAGGCAGGATCTTTACACGGAAGGAACCACTGCCTGTAGAACCTTTCTCCCAAAAACAGCCTCCGAAGAAGCAAAAGTGTCAAATTTGTAAAATTTTGAAAAAGTATGAAGTGAAGACCAAGTTGCAGCCTTGCAAATCTGTTCAACAGAGGCCTCATTCTTAAAGGCCCAAGTGGAAGCCACAGCTCTAGTAGAATGAGCTGTAATCCTTTCAGGAGGCTGCTGTCCAGCAGTCTCATATGCTAAACGTATTATGCTACAAAGCCAAAAAGAGAGAGAGGTAGCCGAAGCTTTTTGACCTCTCCTTTGTCCAGAATAAACGACAAACAGGGAAGAAGTTTGACGAAAATCCTTAGTTGCCTGCAAATAAAATTTCAGGGCACGGACGACGTCTAGATTGTGCAGAAGTCGTTCCTTCTTTGAAGAAGGGTTAGGGCACAATGATGGAACAACAATCTCTTGATTGATATTCCTGTTAGTGACTACCTTAGGTAAGAACCCAGGTTTAGTACGCAGAACTACCTTGTTTGAATGAAAAATCAGATAAGGAGAATCACAATGTAAGGCCGATAACTCAGAGACTCTTCGAGCCGAGGAAATAGCCATTAAAAACAGAACTTTCCAAGATAACAGCTTGATATCAATGGAATGAAGGGGTTCAAACGGAACACCTTGCAGAACGTTAAGAACTAAGTTTAAGCTCCACGGCGGAGCAACAGTCTTAAACACAGGCTTAATCCTAGCCAAAGCCTGACAAAAAGCCTGAACGTCTGGAACTTCTGACAGACGTTTGTGTAAAAGGATAGACAGAGCTGAGATCTGTCCCTTTAACGAACTAGCAGATAAACCCATTTCTAAACCTTCTTGTAGAAAAGACAATATCCTAGGAATCCTAACCTTACTCCATGAGTAACTCTTGGATTCGCACCAATGTAAGTATTTACGCCATATTTTATGGTAAATTTTCCTGGTAACAGGTTTCCTAGCCTGTATTAAGGTATCAATCACTGACTCCGAGAATCCCCGCTTTGATAGAATCAAGCGTTCAATCTCCATGCAGTCAGCCTCAGAGAAATTAGATTTGGATGTTTGAAAGGACCCTGAATCAGAAGGTCCTGTCTCAGGGGCAGAGACCAAGGTGGACAGGACGACATGTCCACTAGATCTGCATACCAGGTCCTGCGTGGCCACGCAGGCGCTATTAGAATTATCGATGCTCTCTCCTGTTTGATCCTGGCAATCAATCGAGGAAGCATCGGGAAGGGTGGAAACACATAAGCCATGTTGAAAACCCAAGGTGCTGTCAGAGCATCTATCAGTACCGCTCCCGGGTCCCTGGACCTGGATCCGTAACAAGGAAGCTTGGCGTTCTGGCGAGACGCCATGAGATCCAGATCTGGTTTGCCCCAATGCTGAAGCAGTTGGGCAAACACCTCCGGATGAAGTTCCCACTCCCCCGGATGAAAAGTCTGGCGACTTAGGAAATCCGCCTCCCAGTTCTCCACGCCTGAGATGTGGATCGCTGACAGGTGGCAAGAGTGAGACTCTGCCCAGCGAATTATCTTTGAGACTTCCATCATCACTAGGGAACTCCTTGTCCCTCCCTGATGGTTGATGTAAGCCACAGTCGTGATGTTGTCCGACTGAAACCTGATGAACCTCAGAGTTGCTAACTGAGGCCAAGCCAGAAGGGCATTGAAAACTGCTCTTAATTCCAGAATGTTTATTGGAAGGAGTCTCTCCTCCTGAGTCCATGATCCCTGAGCCTTCAGGGAATTCCAGACAGCGCCCCAACCTAGCAGGCTGGCGTCTGTTGTTACAATCGTCCAATCTGGCCTGCTGAAGGGCATCCCCCTGGACAGATGTGGCCGAGAAAGCCACCATAGAAGAGAATCTCTGGTCTCTTGATCCAGATTTAGCATAGGGGACAAATCTGAGTAATCCCCATTCCACTGACTTAGCATGCACAATTGCAGCGGTCTGAGATGCAGGCGTGCAAAAGGTACTATGTCCATTGCCGCTACCATTAAGCCGATTACCTCCATGCATTGAGCCACTGACGGGTGTTGAATGGAATGAAGGACACGGCAAGCATTTAGAAGTTTTGATAACCTGTCCTCTGTCAGGTAAATTTTCATTTCTACAGAATCTATAAGAGTCCCCAAGAAGGGAACTCTTGTGAGTGGCAATAGAGAACTCTTTTCTACGTTCACCTTAGAAATGCCAGAACTAACTCTGTATGAGACTTGGCAGTTTGGAAACTTGACGCTTGTATCAGAATGTCGTCTAGGTACAGAGCTACCGCTATTCCTCGCAGTCTTAGTACCGCCAGAAGAGAGCCCAGAACCTTTGTAAAGATTCTTGGAGCTGTAGCTAACCCGAAGGGAAGAGCTACAAACTGGTAATGCCTGTTTAGGAAGGCAAACCTTAGATACCGGTAATGATCCTTGTGAATTGGTATGTGAAGGTAGGCATCCTTTAAATCCACTGTGGTCATGTACTGACCCTTTTGGATCATAGGTAAGATGGTCCGAATAGTTTCCATTTTGAACGATGGAACTCTTAGGAATTTGTTTAGGATCTTTAAGTCCAAGATTGGTCTGAAGGTTCCCTCTTTTTTGGGAACCACAAACAGATTTGAGTAAAACCCTTGTCCGTGTTCCGACCGCGGAACTGGGTGGATCACTCCCATTAGTAAAAGGTCTTGTACACAGCGTAGAAACGCCTCTTTCTTTATCTGGTTTGCTGACAACCTTGAAAGATGAAATCTCCCTTTTGGAGGAGAAACTTTGAAGTCCAGAAGATATCCCTGAGATATGATCTCTAACGCCCAGGGATCCTGGACATCTCTTGCCCAAGCCTGGGCGAAGAGAGAAAGTCTGCCCCCCACTAGATCCGTTTCCGGATCGGGGGCCCTCACTTCATGCTGTCTTAGGGGCAGCAGCAGGCTTTCTGGCCTGCTTGCCCTTGTTCCAGGACTGGTTATGTTTCCAGCCCTGTCTGTAGCGAGCAACAGTTCCTTCCTGTCTTGGAGCGGAGGAAGTTGATGCTGCTCCTGCCTTGAAGTTACGAAAGGCACGAAAATTAGACTGTTTAGCCCTTGGTTTGGCCCTGTCTTGAGGCAGGGCATGGCCCTTACCTCCAGTAATGTCAGCGATAATTTCTTTCAAGCCGGGCCCGAATAATGTCTGCCCTTTGAAAGGTATGTTAAGCAATTTAGATTTAGAAGTCACATCGGCTGACCAGGATTTAAGCCACAGCGCTCTACGCGCTTGAATGGCGAATCCGGAGTTCTTAGCCGTAAGCTTAGTTAAGTGTACTACGGCATCAGAAATAAATGAATTAGCTAGCTTAAGGACTTTAAGCTTGTCTATAATCTCATCGAATGGAGCTGAGCTAAGAGTCTCTTCCAGAGACTCAAACCAGAATGCCGCCGCAGCCGTTACAGGCGCAATGCATGCAAGGGGTTGTAATATAAAACCTTGTTGAACAAACATTTTCTTAAGGTAACCCTCTAACTTTTTATCCATTGGATCTGAAAAAGCACAGCTATCCTCCACCGGGATAGTGGTGCGCTTAGCCAGAGTAGAAACTGCTCCCTCCACCTTAGGGACCGTCTGCCATAAGTCCCGTGTGGTGGCGTCTATTGGAAACATTTTTCTAAATATAGGAGGGGGGGGGGGGAAAGGGCACACCGGGCCTATCCCACTTCTTGCTAATAATCTCTGTAAGCCTCTTAGGTATAGGAAAAACATCAGCACACACCGGTACCGCATAGTATCTATCCAGCCTACATAATTTCTCTGGAATTGCAACCGTGTTACAATCATTCAGAGCCGCTAATACCTCCCCTAGTAATACACGGAGGTTCTCAAGCTTAAATTTAAAATTTGAAATGTCTGAGTCCAGTTTACTTGGATCAGATCCGTCACCCACAGAATGAAGCTCTCCGTCCTCATGTTCTGCAAATTGTGACGCAGTATCAGACATGGCTCTATTATTATCAGCGCATTCTGTTCTTACCCCAGAGTGATCGCGTTTACCCCTAAATTCTGGCAATTTAGATAGTACTTCAGTCATAACATTAGCCATGTCTTGCAAAGTGATTTGTAAGGGCCGCCCTGATGTACTTGGCGCCACAATATCACGCACCTCCTGAGCGGGAGGCGAAGGTACTGACACGTGAGGAGAGTTAGTCGGCATAACTTCCCCCTCGTTGTCTGGTGAAATTTTCTTTACATGTACAGATTGTTCTATTGGGCTCCACATTGGCCTTTAAACATATTGAACAAAGAGATTCATCTGTGTCAGACATGTTTAAACAAACTAGCAATGAGACTAGCAAGCTTGGAAAATACTTTTCAAATAAATTTACAAGCAATATAAAAAACGTTACTGTGCCTTTAAGAAGCACAAAAGACTGTCAAAGTTGAAATAACAACCAATTTTTTACAGTAAATGCATTAAGTTAGCAAAGGATTGCACCCACCAGCAAATGGATGATTAACCCCTTAGTACCCAAAAACGGATAACAATTTAATATAAACGTTTTTATCACAGTCAAAACACACTCTCACAGGTCTGGCTGTGAGTGATTACCTCCCTCAAAACTAGTTTTGGAGACCCCTGGGCTCTGTAGAGACGTCCTGGATCATGGAGGAAGAAATAGGAAGACTGTGACTGAATTTTTACTGCGCAATAAAGCGCTAAAATAGGCCCCTCCCACTCATAATACAACAGTGGGGAAGCTCAGTAAACTGATTTTATTCAGAAACAAACGACAGCCATGTGGTAAAAATCATGCCCATAAAGTTTTATCACCAAGTACCTCAGAAAAAAAACGATTAACATGCCAGTAAACGTTTTAAAAAAAAATTATGAAATGTTATTAATAAGCCTGCTGCTAGTCGCTTTGCAGTGGAGGCTCAAATATAACTTAAATGTATACAGTATTTTCTTAGTGAAGTTCCATTCCCCAGAAATACCTCAGTGTAAACATACATACATATCAGCCTGATACCAGTCGCTACTACTGCATTTAAGGCTGCACTTACATTACATCGGTATTAGCAGTATTTTCTCAGTCAATTCCATTCCTTAGAAAATAATTTACTGCAACATACCTCCTTGCAGGTGAACCCTGCCTGCTGTCCCCTGTTCTGAAGTTACCTCACTCCTCAGAATGGCCGAGAACAGCAAGTGGATCTTAGTTACGACCGCTAAGATCATACACAAACTCAGGTAGATTCTTCTTCTAATGCTGCCTGAGAAAAAACAACAAACTCCGGTGCTGTTTAAAATAACAAACTTTTGATTGAAGAAATAAAAACTAAGTTTAATAACCACAGTCCTCTCACACGTCCTATCTATTAGTTAGGTGCAAGAGAATGACTGGGTATGACGTAGAGGGGAGGAGCTATGTAGCAGCTCTGCTTGGGTGATCCTCTTGCACTTCCTGTTAGGGAGGAGATATAATCCCATAAGTAATGGATGACCCGTGGACTGACTACACTTAACAGGAGAAAATTAATATTCGAACGGGCTCTGATCCGCCTAGAGATACGACTCACTGGACCAAACACAGAAGGGGCAGATTGATTATCACTAAACCCTGCGCTTCATCCCAAACCACTCACTCCGGCAGACTGCAAGCCGTAAGTACACCAATGGGATAACAAGTACAGTCCAGCAGGGTAATGATACTAACGCTCCTTATACAACGTCCTCCTCTGTGTCAAACAGGCAAAAAACACTCTGCGCTTCTCACTCAGCGTTTCCTTAGTGTTACCTGTATGTTGAATGTTGTAGGGATTTTAACCCGTGTTCATCACATGCACCGCTCACGGTCATCGGTAGTCACAATTAGCGTCCTATACTCACATAGGGAGATGGAAGGCTCCTGAGTCTAGGTTGTTAGAACGCTGTAATTCCAAACAGCATGGAAGTCGGCACCAGCCGATAGATAAGCCGCTACACGTGTTTCACCCTACGTCACTTGGGTCTTCCTCAGGCACGTTCAATTGATGTCTGCTGCATAGATTTTGCTCTATTAAGCGTGCTTCCCACAGGTGAATTGGAACTTAATTTCTTTTTACACAAATTAACAAATTAATCATAATGAAACCTATTTTACAAAAAGAAAGAGGATTTATTTACATGGCCTCTCAAGCATGATCAGCAATCTGTACATAGTAAAATACAAAAAAAGAAAAGAAAAACACAATCACAGGGATCCTGTTGCATAGTGACAAGAAGAGGGTATGACACAAAAGGGTACATGAAAAGTTTGTGTGAGGCATACAATGAAAACAATCAAGTCTATTAGGAAATTATATGCTGAAAACAAAGATAGAAACCATAAGTTCTAGATCCTGGAAGTGTTAAATTAGTCCTCATTTTCTATATATAATATACTGTTTGTCATAGTGAGTAGTGATTTGGTGTAGGTGCGTGCGATTAAGAAAAACAATAGGAGTAGAATAAGTGGTGAGAGCACCTATACAAGTGAGTGATATTAGTATTTGGTTGCTAATGTAAACTTCGATTGGGGTAAGTCAGCAGACAAGAGCTGCTTTCAGTTGGGAGGGGGGAGAGGGGAGTGGGTGTAGAAATGTGGCTTCTAATTAAGTCAAAAAGTGTAACATGGTATGGAGAGGACACTGAGCATGTTTTGGGGAGGAGTATGGGTCAATTAGAATATTAAGGGGTAGTCGCAGTAGGACAGGCTATAGGTAGGGAATGGGAGGCTGATAGAAAGTATTTATAGGGGAGCATGGGGTGTCAGTAGATATGTCAGTGAGGGTAGGAGGAGGGTATGCTGAGTGGATAGAGTATTATGTTAAGTAGGAACTGGAGTGCATCCTGGGAATGAAAGATGTGGGTACCGGAAGAGGAGGGAGTATACATTCCTATACGTTATGACAGACGTTGGTAAAAGGATAACAAAGTGTATGGATCTATATGAGCTATAGAGTTGAGGGTAAGATAGGTCTGTTTACGATTTAGGGAAGTTCAGCATGCGCATATTGAAAAGAGCATTGAGATAATCAACCTAGTATGATGAATAAGGTTATAGCTGGGGAATATAAAAAGGTTAGATAAACTAAAGCATAGGTGTTAGACTATAGTTCTATGTCTTAAGTTACATTAGCATTGGTATATGTCCCAGGGTGGAGGTATGTTGGGGTACCTAGGATAGATTAATATGGCTTTGAGTAAACCAAGGAGTAAATGCAGTACAGGTTTAGATACAGACACAATATATAAAGCTTAAAGAGGACCTGTATTAGTTGAGGTCTGAGATACCAAGAACAGAGGTGCAAAACTTTAGATAACTGAACAAAGTGCGGTTAAGGTAAAGGCACTAATCTTAAGCAAACATATAACATTTTTAGGTAGGGGATACACTATCCTGCCTTAGAATAGTGTTAGGATACGTCCCAGGGCAAAGCTATATTGGGATTACCTACAGTATATTCATGGAGCTTTGAATAAACTGAAAGTTAAATGTGATACAGCTAGATAATCTGAGCAGACAACTGAATAGTAATAGTATGATCAAAAAAATGGAAAACAGCAGCAATGTTATAGAATATATGAAATTGGGACCTTGTATTAACTAATAAACTGCTCTCCTGAGAGTACCATGGTGTAAGGATTTAGTAGAGAGTGAGGATGGATCACAACTGCAGAGTATGCAAAATAAATTATTTGTATCACTTTTGGCAAATGGACTATTGAACAGCATAGACCAAGCTGCTTTCAGTGAAGTTGTTATTCTCAAGTAATTGAATTGCAGATCAGAAACTTGTCTGGCAACGAATGATGTAAAACACATAGGCTGGATCAGAAGAAATATAAAAAATAAATCAATTTCTTAGTAGCAATCTTTAGAGTTCAGCTAGCTCCCAGTACGATAAATGTTGATAAAGAAAAGCAGAGTTCCAGAAAGCAGGTAGTGTTGCTATTAGTGCTGGAGTAAGATATAACAGTTCAGTGTGAAGTGTAACTCTCAGTTTTAGACACAGTTAGTTTGTCACATAACGGTATACACATGTGCTGATAGTCTTGCGGTCAGTAGAGTAGCAGGGAAAAGCAAAGTTCAATGTTTATTTGTACAGCACAGCTTAAAGTAACTACAGTGCTTACCCCCAGTCACCGGATGGTGTGTAATAGAAGCGGAATTAATTCTGAGATGTCCTTGTACTTAGTCCGTGGGAGGTTGTTTGTAGAAGAGTTGCGCTGTGTTGCAGTGGAAGAGAGGTTGAAGTCCGGTGTGTGAGAAACGCTTCAGTGGCTCAGATGAGATAGAAACTCAGAGGGAGACGGCAGCAAACACACTGCAGTATGAAATAAGTCTCTGTTGTAGCGTGCACGCTAAAAAGAAAAACTCGCCTCTGTAAAACTTTCTGTAGGCAAAATGAGCATATGAACCGGCAGTAAAAAATAAGTAATCCCAAGGTAGTAGCTGATTCAGTAATTGGAAGAAAAGCAGACTGGTTTGTTTTCTGAAAAAACACACAGCAAGTGGAAAAGAGGCACGCTTCAGAGCTAGTCTAGAAACTTAATAATTAAGCACCTGTCTGCAGTCAGCTGATGCCTTAAGTACAGGTAAGGCTGAAGTCAGGTGAATGGGAAAGGCATAGGTAAAACATGGAGCGGAATCCTTACATAAGGTGAATGGGAAAGGCATAGGTAAAACATGAAGCGGAATCCTTACATACGCCCCCCTTCAAGCAAGCCGATCCTCGGCTTGATGTTTAGGTCTAAGGGGATATCGTCTGTGGAAGCGAGAGATGAGTCTAGGTGCATCTATATTGGTATAAGGCTCCCAAGTGTCATCATCAGGTGAGTAGCCTTTCCATCTGACCAGATATTGTAAAACACCTTTATGCCGTCTGGAATCCAGGAGGTCTTGAATTTCATAAGTGTCCGGATCTAGGGGTACAGGTACAGGTGGTAAAATGGTTTTCACTGAAGGATCATCTGAAGCTGGTTTAAGAAGGGACACATGAAAGTAGGATGGATGGGTATAGAACTAGGAAGGTCCAGAGTAACTGCATTTGGGTTAACAACGTGAGTGATAGTGAACGGTCCGATATATAATCCTGCTAGTTTTTTACTGGGAACAGGGATTTTGATGTTTTTTGTCGAAAGCCAAACTTTATCGCCTATGGCATAAGATGGTGATGGTCGTCTGCGTAAGTCGTAGTATTTCTTCTGTGAGGTCTGAGCCTGTTGAATATTTGTTTTTAGGAAATGGAAGCTTTCAGCGAGCTTCTGTAGTAGATCATCTACAGAAGGAGAATTTGGGTTATCCGTTTGTTCCAGGGAGAAATGAGGATGAAAAGCATAGTTTGCAAAGAAGGGTGAAACTTTGGTGGATGAATTAACCGAGTTATTGTAGGCAAATTCGGCCAGATATAGGTATTGTGACCATTCATTTTGCTGATAAGAGCAATAACAGCGTAGATACTGCTCTAGCCATTGATTTAATTTCTCTGTTTGGCCATTTGTTTGTGGATGGAAGGCAGTACTTAGGCAATGATCAATTTTCAGTTGAGCAGAAAGACTTTTCCAGAATTTCGAGGTAAACTGAGTACCCCTATCAGTTGTTATGATGGAAGGAATTCCGTGATATCTGACAATCGAATTTAAGAAGAGTTGTGCTGTCTCACTGGAAGTGGGAAGTTTGTTAAAAGGGATAAAATGAGCCATTTTGGTCAGGATGTCTGTGACAACTAGAATGGTGTTGAAACCTGAACTGACAGGTAATTCAACTATGAAGTCCATGCCGAGATGCAACCAAGGTCTATCAGGTATTTGAATTGGAAGAAGATGTCCATATGGCTTGGCCCTTTCCTTTTTGGAAGTAATGCAGATGGAGCAGTTTGAGATATAGTTTTTAACAGATGTTTCCAAATTTGGCCACCAGTAGGATCTGCTGAGAAGTTCCTTTGTTTTCGTAATACCTGGATGTCCAAGGAGAGGTGGATCATGATGTTGTTTAATTAGAGCAGGTCTAAGAATCTCGGGGACATACAAGAGAGTCCCATGATAGTAGAGGTTGTTTCTACGAGATAGTTGGAGTTGAGGTAGCTGAGGATCTGACCGTAAAGCTGTTTGAAGTTGCGTCTTGAAAGTGGACAGTAGACCCAAAAATCTATCTGGGGGAATGATATAAGTAGATTCCTGAGTGTTTGGAGGTCTAGGGTCTTTCCTAGAAAGTGCGTCCACCTTTCCATTTTTAGAGCCGGGCCTGTAGATGATTTGATAGTTAAACCTGCTGAAGTATAGGCTCCATCTTACCTGTCGACTAGAGAGAGTTTTATTCCTCTGTAGGAACTCGAGATTACGGTGATCCGTGTAGATGATTATTGGTAAGACGGTGCCCTCTAGGAGATGCCTCCAATGTTCAAAGGCACGTTTTATCGCCAGGAGTTCCTTTTCTCCAACAGCATAGTTCATCTCAGGTGCAGAAAGAATTTTGGAATAGAAAGCTACTGGATGTAGTGGTTGGGATTACTGCGTCTTTGCGAGAGGACAGCTCCAAGGGCATAATCGGAGGAATCCACCTCCAAAATGAATTGGAGAGAAGGGTCAGGAAATTGAAGTATTGGAGCTGAGCAGAAGGAGTTTTTTAATGAGTTTAAAGCTTCAGTTGCCTTGGAGTTCCAGGTGAAAGGTGTACTGGAACTGGTGAGTACAGTGAGAGGTTTAGCAATTTGAGAGAAATTTTTAATAAACTTTCTATAATAGTTGCTAAACCCGAGGAAACGTTGTAGTTCCTTCCTATTTTTTGGTTGTGGCCAGTTTTTTACTGAATCGACTTTGTTAGCCTGCATTTGGATACCTTTTGGGCCAATGGAGTACCCCAAAAAATCTATTTCTTTGGTGTGGAATACACACTTTTCTAGCTTTGCATATAGCCTATGAACTTGGAGCCTGGAAAGTATCCAACTAGCATGTTTAACATGTTCTTCAAGCGTGTTTGAGTACACTAGAATGTCGTCCAGGTATACGACCACACAAGTATCAAGAAGATCGTGAAATACATCGTTAATAAAATACTGGAATGTGGCCGGGGCGTTAGTTAACCCGAACGGCATTACCAGGTACTCAAACAGGCCGTATCTTGTCCTAAAAGCGGTCAACCACTCATCCCCTTCTCTTATGCGGACAAGGTTATAAGCCCCTCTTAGATCTAATTTGGTGAAGATTTTGGCATTTTGGAGGCGTTCAATGAGTTCGGGGATGAGTGGTAGGGGATACCTGTTTTTTATCGTAATTTTATTGAGTTCCCCGAAGTCGATGATTGGTCGAAGGGAGTTATCTTTGTTTCTTACAAAGAAGAACCCGGCTGCTGCTGGAGAGACTGAAGGACGTATAAAACCTTTTTTTAAGTTTTCATCTAAATACGTCTTTAAATGATCAAGCTCAGGTTGGCAAAGAGGGTAGAGATGACCGTAGGGAGGAGTGGTACCAGGTTTGAGGTCGATCGGACAGTCATACGACCGATGAGGAGGTAGAGTATCAGCTTCCTTCTTACTGAATACGTCTGCAAACTTCTCATATACTTTAGGTATGTGTGGAGTTTCTGTCAAATGGAAGAGAACATAATGATTTAGACAGGTTTGCTGGCAATATGGTGAATCAAATTTTACTTCCAAAGAACTCCAATTGATCACAGGTTCGTGTAAACGAAGTCATTGCAACCCTAGTACAATGGGGAATAGAGGAGAGGTAATAACATCAAAGGTGATATATTCCTGATGTGAACCTAGGGTGAATACCAGAATGGGAATTGTATGCTGAGTAATAGGACCAGAAGAAATTTCAGACCCATCTACAACCCGTATAGAGACAGGAGACAATTTAGTGATGAGAGGTATTTTATTTTTTTCAACAATAGCTTTATCTATGTAATTCCCTTGGGCTCCTGTGTCAATTATAGCTTCTTTCGTCATGCGATTGCTGTCCCACTGTAAAGAGAGGGTTAAAGTACAGTGAATTGGTTTATCATGTTCAATCATTGAAGTCAAATGTAAGAGAGACTTACTATTTTTATTTTTACGTAGGGAGGGGCATTCGCGGATAGGATGGTTTGGACTTCCACAATACATACACAGTCCTTTTGATTTTCTTCTAAACCTTTCTTCAGAGGTCAATGGACCCCTCATAAAGCCTATATCCATAGGTTCAGGCACACTTGATGAAGAAGCAGTTGGAGGAGGATGGAATGATCTCTTGTAAGAAGAATCCCCAAATTGACGCTCTGACTTCCTTTCGCGAAGCCTTCTATCTATTTGCATTGAGAGCTTCATGAGGCCGTCTAAGGAGTCAGGGAGATCAGTTCGGGCTAGCTCATCTTTAACTGCTTCCGAGAGTCCTAGGCGAAATTGGTTTCTTAAGGCAATCACGTTCCATTGGGAGTCAATGGCATGTTATTTAAACTCCGTTATATAAACTTCAACAGGACGGTTGCCTTGCTTTAGTTTCCGCATCTTGCTTTCTGCAGTCAATTGTAAATTTGAGTCTGAATAAAGTTAATCCATGACTGCTAGAAAAGACTGTAGGGATGATAGAATAGGATCGTTGGTTTCAAAGAGCGTGTCTGCCCAGATTCGGGGTTCACCCCGTAGATAGGTAATCATTGTGAGCACTTTAATCTTATCATTAGGATATGTGAGTGGCTTAAGGTTGAAAGTGAGGAGGCAGGCATTCCTATATTGGCGATAGAGACTCCTATCACCATTGAACAAATCAGGTGCTGCAATCTGTGGTTCCACAATAGATTCAGCAGCTTTTGCTTTGGGAGGAGTTGTCTCTCTTATAACCTTAGTTAAAGTCTCATTTTCAACCTTTAGATCTCTAAGGCCTTGACTGAGTTCATCTACTCTTTTAGACAGGTTGTAAACGAATTGGGGCAATTCTGCTGGATCCATATTTTATAAGGCTTAATTATTCTGTAAGGATTTAGTAGAGAGTGAGGATGGATCACAACTGCAGAGTATGCAAAATAAATGATTTGTATCACTTTTGGCAAATGGACTATTGAACAGCAAAGACCAAGCTGCTTTCAGTGAAGTTGTTATTCTCAAGTAATTGAATTGCAGATCAGAAACTTGTCTGGCAACGAATGATGTAAAACACATATGCTGTTGAACGTCACAGCAGTAGTATAGACATAAACAAAGGCTGGATCAGAAGAAATATAAAAAATAAATCAATTTCTTAGTAGCAATCTTTAGAGTTCAGCTAGCTCCCAGTACGATAAATCTTGATAAAGAAAAGCAGAGTTCCAGAAAGCAGGTAGTGTTGCTATTAGTGCTGGAGTAAGATATAACAGTTCAGTGTGAAGTGTAACTCTCAGTTTTAGACACTGTTAGTTAGTTTGTCACATAACGGTATACACATGTGCTGATAGTCTTGCGGTCAGTAGAGTAGCAGGGAAAAGCAAAGTTCAATGTTTATTTGTACAGCACAGCTTAAAGTAACTACAGTGCTTACCCCCAGTCACCGGATGGTGTGTAATAGAAGCGGAATTAATTCTGAGATGTCCTTGTACTTAGTCCGTGGGAGGTTGTTTGTAGAAGAGTTGCGCTGTGTTGCAGTGGAAGAGAGGTTGAAGTCCGGTGTGTGAGAAACGCTTCAGTGGCTCAGATGAGATAGAAACTCAGAGGGAGATGGCAGCAAACACACTGCAGTATGAAATAAGTCTCTGTTGTAGCGTGCACGCTAAAAAGAAAAACTCGCCTCTGTAAAACTTTCTGTAGGCAAAATGAGCATATGAACCGGCAGTAAAAAATAAGTAATCCCAAGGTAGTAGCTGATTCAGTAATTGGAAGAAAAGCAGACTGGTTTGTTTTCTGAAAAAACACACAGCAAGTGGAAAAGAGACACGCTTCAGAGCTAGTCTAGAAACTTAATAATTAAGCACCTGTCTGCAGTCAGCTGATGCCTTAAGTACAGGTAAGGCTGAAGTCAGGTGAATGGGAAAGGCATAGGTAAAACATGGAGCGGAATCCTTACATAAGGTGAATGGGAAAGGCATAGGTAAAACATGAAGCGGAATCCTTACACATGGGGGATCTAAACCATTTACGGGGGGGGAAATCCCATGAAATAGAAGGTCACTCATGGACCACTGGTAATCTAATGAAAGAATATTGCATTGGTAGTTGGCGGTAATTATCTAGATATAGTAAAAAAGTAAGTAAGGGCACACCATGGTCCTTTGGGATATTCTGCAGTACATAGCTGAGTTGTCTAACTATTAATGGATGGGAGCTTTATATTAGAGTATTATGGTAGTAATATTTGTCCGCAATTGTGGGGAACATCTAATTAGCTAAGGAACATGAAATGGTAACGAAAGCAGGCTATTATAATATAAATGTACCAGATGAGAGTACCACATACAAATTTAAACATACAGTCGTCATATTAGTGGACTCTCATTTTTATGTTGAGCGTGTTGTCTTGAGAAGTAGCATACAGTAAGATAAATGCAAAACAGCCTCAGCAAGAAAACAATAAGTGTGTACATACAAGAAGTCCAGCGGGTTACATCTACTGCAAAACAAAGGTAACTGCAGAGACTTTTTGTGCATTAGTCCTGAAACCTATTCCTAGTCTCAAGATGAACAAGTGTTGCCTTCTCTCAACCAGGCAGCCCCTAGTAGTATTGAGTATCTGCGTTGCATTTGAAATAAGATTGAGCCATAGCAGTAGAGTTGGAGCTGCATCCGTGAGAGTTACCGTTGTCAAGTCTATCTGGGTTGACTGGGCTACAAACAGTCCTAGCAAGATACTAGTGAAGCGGTGGATAGTAAGATGGAATCTGGGAAAGTTCCAGGGAGTTACAGATCCCATGACCGCCAACTCCTAAAGCTTCAGATTCGGCAAGGAGCCAAGAGTAAAAATCGAGACGAGGGCGCTCCGTTCCAAGACTATGTCCCTTATTGTCTCCAACTCAGGTGTCAGTGTATCTGGTGTGAGATTGTATCAGGTCTCCGAGTAGCCGGCCGCATCCCCCCACAGAGACACCAGAGACAGATCGTCTCCCGAGGTAATATTGCTAGTCTTCACCAGTACTGCCTGTGTGTCAGCAAGCCGCACCACCATTGGTGGATGCTCAGTCTTAGATAGGTTTGCTACTATCTGGATACTGGCCAGCACATTTGGATCAGGCCCTTCCATGTTTAAATAGGGATCCTCCACATCCTACCCCCGGACCAGCCGCAAGAGATTACCAAAGTTACAGCTCATTCTCCGTTCCATATCAGCAAGAAGATTGCATACTGCTGAAGTGAGTTCCTCCTCGATTACCACAGCCATTCTTATGCTTGATCGTCTTGTGAGTCGAGTTAGGCGGTCTCCATGAGTGGTGATGGCAAGAACCGGTGCCTTATTGTATGTGTCTGCCTCTAGTCAGGGTGGAGGTATGTCCGGGTTGAGTGAGGGCCTCCTGTGTGTCTAGTCTGATCCGGGATGTGCCATGTGGGCTAGCTGGTCGTCGGGAGCTCAGGCTAATTAGTCAGCTGGATCCAGTGAAAAGCATCACGACTCTGATCTCCTAGTGTGGTCGGTAGTGTACAGGGATATTTGGAGTCAAGATGAGCTATATAAGCATCAATTTAATAGTGATTATTAGGCTTTGAACATGGAGCTAAGCAAAAGTGTGTCCTCTCCATATTGCGGAAAGCTCCGCCCCCTTCCAATTAGCGGCCTTCTAATTAGCAAAAATGAATGGCAAAGCCATGTGTGTCTGCTATTTCTGAGGAAAGAGGATCCCAGAGAAGCTTTTACAATAATTTGTGTCATGATTGCACAAGTGGTATTTCAGTGAGAAACCCAAAGTTTATTAAAAGTAAACACTTTTTTTTTATATAATCATATTTGGCAGTGAAATGATGGCATGAAATAAACCAAAATGGGGCTAGGGGGTCAATTTATCAAAGCATCAACTGAAAATACGTTTGAATTTCGCATCATATTTGTCGCGAGATTGATCCGCCGTAGTTATCAAAGCATCAAGATCAGCAAATGTTGACCTTTGTGACATAATATACGATCCTGACACAGATCAATGCTTGCATCATTACAGATGTTACGAATTCAGATTAAACTCTATTTGATCCTTTTCCCAATTTATCAAACATTTAACAGGTACGCTCGTGTCTATTTAAATACAGCGTACCTAGTTTCCAATCTGCCACCCTTGAGGTTGCGGATGCCATAGTACTCAATGGGAGTTTGAAAACAAAGAAAGCTTATGTTCGATGCTGCAAGAGAATGAATTATATTACATAATAAAAGAAAATTAGAAACTCTATTAAAATTGTATACCCTTTCTAAATCAAACAATATTATTGCTCCACATTTGGTGCACTAGTAGATATAGGAATAAAAATGAAATATACATTACTACTTATGGATTATGTTACAAATGTGTCTCTCATTACAAAGCTAGGGGATAATATTTCTACAAATTTGTTGAAAAGTAGTAACTTGTTGCTCTAATAGATATAGAGATAAAAATGAAATACAGAACTTAATATAACTAGCTTCCTTTTTATTTTTTGTGAAAAAGCTATGTGCACTATGTTAAAGCCATGTAATACACTAGAGAATTTCTCAACCACTTTTGATTGGAATATGCATAATCACATGATTTATGACATCAGCCAATCTGATTCAAATATACATTTTAAACTATCAATAACGAATCAAAATGCTCGATAATTGTGTCATTGATCATTCATCAGAACTCGTAAATGCGATTTGTTACATTGTGTATTATACTTTGAAAGTATGTACATGTGAATTTAGAATTAAAGATAAACATTGATGCTGACATTAAGACAATGATTTTAAAAATCGAATTGATGTTTGATTTAATATAATCTTAAGATGATAGCTCAACCTAACATTAAACTGTCATGATTCAGATATAGCAGAAATTAAAATCACCTCTTTACTGTCATGCTATTTTCAGTGTATTTCTTCCTTCTCTTGAATTTATTTTTCAGTAAGAAATGTCATCTTATATGCCAGCCCCTTTTTTAACACCTGTGAAGGGGTGGTTTTTAAAACTAGATTGCAATCAGGAGGGGTTACACAGGTACAGAGAGAAAACTGGCCCAGCTCTTAAAATATCCATTGATTTCAAATAAATACATATGATACTCACATGTTATATTTGCAATTATTCATGCTCAGAATAATAATACATTTACACTATATACATATGGTGGTGTAAATAAACACAGAGATATGAAAGACAACATTGTTTAGAACAAAAAAAATAATTTAGGGACATATAAATATGTTTGCAAAAGATTTCTGACATAACACACACACACACACACACATATATATATATATATATATATATATATATATATATATATATATATATATATATTTCTCCAACATTGGTGTGTCCGGTCCACGGCGTCATCCTTACTTGTGGGATATTCTCTTCCCCAACAGGAAATGGCAAAGAGTCCCAGCAAAGCTGGTCACATGATCCCTCCTAGGCTCCGCCCACCCCAGTCATTCTCTTTGCCGTTGCACAGGCAACATCTCCACGGAGATGGTTAAGAGTTTTTTGTAGTTTTATTCTTCTATCAAGTGTTTGTTATTTTAAAATAGTGCTGGTATGTACTATTTACTCTGAAACAGAAAAGGATGAAGATTTCTGTTTGTAAGAGGAAGATGATTTTTAGCAGACAGTAACTAAAATCGATTGCTGTTTCCACACAGGACTGTTGAGATGAAGTAACTTTAGTTGGGGGAAACAGTTAGCAGTCTTTTCTGCTTAAGGTATGACTAGCCATATTTCTAACAAGACCATGTAATGCTGGAAGGCTGTCATTTCCCCTCATGGGGACCGGTAAGCCATTTTCTTAGTTAAACATAAAAGAATAAAGGGCTTCAAAAAGGGCTTAAAAACTGGTAGACATTTTTCTGGGCTAAAACAATTGCTTTACTAGGCATATTATGCAGATTCTAACTAATTATTGGTATTATAATCTTGGGGAACGTTTAGAAAAACGGCAGGCACTGTGTTGGACACCTTTTTCAGATGGGGGCCTTTCTAGTTATAGACAGAGCCTCATTCTGGGACTGTATAGGGGTTAAATGTAAAAACGGCTCCGGTTCCGTTAATTTAAGGGTTAAAGCTCTGAAATTTGGTGTGCAATACTTTTAATGCTTTAAGACACTGTGGTGAAATTTTGGTGAATTTTGAACAATTCCTTCATACTTTTTCACATATTCAGTAATAAAGTGTTTTCAGTTTGAAATTTAAAGTGACAGTAACGGTTTTATTTTAAAACGTTTTTTGTGCTTTGTTGACAAGTTTAAGCCTGTTTAACATGTCTGTACCATCAGATAAGCTATGTTCTATATGTATGAAAGCCAATGTGTCTCCCCATTTAAATTTATGTGATAATTGTGCCATAGTGTCCAAACAAAGTAAGGACAGTAATGCAACAGATAATGATATTGCCCAAGATGATTCCTCAAATGAGGGGAGTAAACATGATACTACATCATCCCCTACTGTGTCTACACCAGTTATGCCCACACAGGAGGCCCCTAGTACATCTAGTGCGCCAATACTTATTACCATGCAACAATTAACGGCTGTAATGGATAACTCCATAGCAAATCTTTTATCCAAAATGCCTACTTATCAGAGAAAGCGCGATTGCTCTGTTTTAAACACTGAAGAGCAAGAGGACGCTGATGATAACTGTTCTGACATACCCTCACACCAATCTCAAGGGGCCATGAGGGAGGTTTTGTCTGATGGAGAAATTTCAGATTCAGGAAAAATTTCTCATCAAGCTGAACCTGATGTTGTGACATTTAAATTTAAATTAGAACATCTCCGCGCACTGCTTAAGGAGGTGTTATCTACTCTGGATGATTGTGACAATTTGGTCATTCCAGAGAAATTATGTAAGATGGACAAGTTCCTAGAGGTTCCGGTGCCCCCCGACGCTTTTCCTATACCCAAGCGGGTGGCGGACATAGTAAATAAAGAGTGGGAAAGGCCCGGCATACCTTTTGTTCCCCCCCCTATATTTAAGAAATTATTTCCTATAGTCAACCCCAGAAAGGACTTATGGCAGACAGTCCCCAAGGTCGAGGGGGCGGTTTCTACTCTAAACAAACGCACTACTATTCCTATCGAAGATAGTTGTGCTTTCAAAGATCCTATGGATAAGAAATTAGAGGGTTTGCTTAAAAAGATTTTTGTACAGCAAGGTTACCTTCTACAACCAATTTCATGCATTGTTCCTGTCACTACGGCAGCGTGTTTCTGGTTCGAGGAACTAGAAAAGTCGCTCAGTAAAGAATCTTCGTATGAGGAGGTTATGGACAGAGTTCAAGCACTTAAATTGGCTAACTCTTTTGTTTTAGATGCCGCTTTGCAATTAGCTAGATTAGCGGCGAAAAATTCAGGGTTTGCTGTCGTGGCGCGCAGAGTGCTTTGGCTAAAGTCTTGGTCAGCGGATGTGTCTTCCAAGACAAAATTGCTTAACATTCCTTTCAAAGGTAAAACATTATTTGGACCTGATTTGAAAGAGATTATTTCAGACATCACTGGGGGAAAGGGCCACACCCTCCCACAGGATAGGTCTTTTAAGGCTAATAATAAGCCTAATTTTCGTCCCTTTCGCAGAAACGGACCAGTCTCTAATTCTGTATCCTCTAAGCAAGAGGGTAATACTTCACAACCCAAACCAGCCTGGAAACCAATGCAAGGCTGGAACAAG
Source organism: Bombina bombina (assembly GCF_027579735.1). Taxonomy (NCBI): domain Eukaryota; kingdom Metazoa; phylum Chordata; class Amphibia; order Anura; family Bombinatoridae; genus Bombina; species Bombina bombina. Next base: position 165,800,974 of record NC_069509.1, read on the forward strand.
GGTAAGCAGGCCAAGAAGCCTACCACTGCTACCAAAACAGCATGAAGGGATAGCCCCCGATCCGGGACCGGATCTAGTGGGGGGCAGGCTTTCTCTCTTTGCTCAGGCTTGGGCAAGAGATGTTCAGGATCCTTGGGCGCTAGAAATAGTTTCTCAAGGTTATCTCCTGGAATTCAAGGAACTACCCCCAAGGGGAAGGTTCCACAGGTCTCAATTATCTTCAAACCAAATAAAGAGACAGGCATTCTTACATTGTGTAGAAGACCTGTTAAAGATGGGACTGATACATCCAGTTCCAATAAGAGAACAAGGAATGGGATTTTATTCCAATCTGTTCATAGTTCCCAAAAAAGAGGGAACATTCAGACCAATTTTGGATGTAAAGATCCTAAACAAATTTCTCAGGGTACCATCGTTCAAAATGGAAACTATTCGAACGATCCTACCTACTATCCAGGAAAATCAATTTATGACTACCGTGGATTTAAAGGATGCGTACCTACATATTCCTATCCACAAGGAACATCATCAGTTCCTAAGGTTCGCTTTTCTGGACAAGCATTACCAGTTTATGACACTTCCATTTGGATTAGCCACTGCTCCAAGGATTTTCACAAAGGTACTAGGGTCCCTTCTAGCGGTTCTAAGACCAAGGGGCATTGCAGTAGTACCTTACTTGGACGACATCCTGATTCAAGCGTCGTCCCTGTCAAAAGCAAAGGCTCATACGGACATCATCCTAGCCTTTCTCAGATCTCACGGATGGAAGGTGAACAAAGAAAAAAGTTCTCTGTCCCCGTCAACAAGAGTTCCCTTCTTGGGAACAATAATAGATTCCTTAGAAATGAGGATTTTTCTGACAGAGGTCAGAAAATCAAAACTTCTAAGCTCTTGTCAAGTACTTCATTCTGTTCCTCGTCCTTCCATAGCGCAGTGCATGGAAGTAATAGGATTGATGGTTGCAACAATGGACATAGTTCCTTTTGCACGAATTCATCTAAGACCATTACAACTGTGCATGCTCAGACAGTGGAATGGGGATTATACAGACTTGTCTCCGACGATTCAAGTAGATCAAAAGACCAGAGATTCACTCCGTTGGTGGCTGACCCTGGACAATCTGTCACAGGGAATGAGCTTCCGCAGACCAGAGTGGGTCATTGTCACGACCGACGCCAGCCTAGTGGGCTGGGGCGCGGTCTGGGAATCCCTGAAAGCTCAGGGTCTATGGTCTCGGGAAGAGTCTCTTCTCCCGATAAACATTCTGGAACTGAGAGCGATATTCAATGCTCTCAGAGCTTGGCCTCAACTAGCAAAGGCCAAATTCATAAGGTTTCAGTCAGACAACATGACGACCGTTGCATATATCAATTATCAGGGGGGAACAAGGACTTCCCTGGCGATGAGAGAAGTGACCAAGATAATTCAATGGGCGGAGGATCACTCCTGCCACTTGTCTGCGATCCACATCCCAGGAGTGGAAAATTGGGAAGCGGATTTTCTGAGTCGTCAGACATTCCATCCGGGGGAGTGGGAACTCCATCCGGAAATCTTTGCCCAAATAACTCAATTATGGGGCATTCCAGACATGGATCTGATGGCGTCTCGTCAGAACTTCAAGGTTCCTTGCTACGGGTCCAGATCCAGGGATCCCAAGGCGACCCTAGTAGATGCACTAGTAGCACCTTGGACCTTCAACCTAGCTTATGTATTCCCACCGTTTCCTCTCATCCCCAGGCTGGTAGCCAGGATCAATCAGGAGAGGGCCTCAGTGATCTTGATAGCTCCTGCGTGGCCACGCAGGACTTGGTATGCAGACCTGGTGAATATGTCATCGGCTCCACCATGGAAGCTACCTTTGAGACAGGACCTTCTTGTTCAGGGTCCATTCGAACATCCGAATCTGGTTTCCCTCCAACTGACGGCTTGGAGATTGAACGCTTGATTTTATCAAAGCGTGGGTTTTCAGATTCTGTAATAGATACTCTGATTCAGGCTAGAAAGCCTGTAACTAGAAAAATTTACCATAAAATATGGAAAAAATATATCTGTTGGTGTGAATCTAAAGGATTCCCATGGAACAAGATAAAAATTCCTAAGATTCTATCCTTTCTACAAGAAGGTTTGGAGAAAGGATTATCTGCAAGTTCTCTGAAGGGACAGATCTCTGCTTTATCTGTTTTACTTCACAAAAGACTGGCAGCTGTGCCAGATGTTCAAGCATTTGTTCAGGCTCTGGTTAGGATCAAGCCTGTTTACAGACCTTTGACTCCTCCCTGGAGTCTAAATCTAGTTCTTTCAGTTCTTCAAGGGGTTCCGTTTGAACCCTTACATTCCGTAGATATTAAGTTATTATCTTGGAAAGTTTTGTTTTTGGTTGCAATTTCTTCTGCTAGAAGAGTTTCAGAGTTATCTGCTCTGCAGTGTTCTCCGCCCTATCTGGTGTTCCATGCAGATAAGGTGGTTTTGCGTACTAAGCCTGGTTTTCTTCCAACAAAAATATTAACCAGGAGATAGTTGTACCTTCTTTGTGTCCGAATCCAGTTTCAAAGAAGGAACGTTTGTTACACAATTTGGACGTAGTCCGTGCTCTAAAATTCTATTTAGAGGCTACTAAAGATTTCAGACAAACATCTTCCTTGTTTGTTGTTTATTCTGGTAAAAGGAGAGGTCAAAAAGCGACTTCTACCTCTCTTTCCTTTTGGCTTAAAAGCATTATCCGATTGGCTTATGAGACTGCCGGACGGCAGCCTCCTGAAAGAATCACAGCTCACTCCACTAGGGCTGTGGCTTCCACATGGGCCTTCAAGAACGAGGCTTCTGTTGACCAGATATGTAAGGCAGCGACTTGGTCTTCACTGCACACTTTTGCCAAATTTTAAGAATTTGATACTTTTGCTTCTTCGGAGGCTATTTTTGGGAGAAAGGTTTTGCAAGCCGTGGTGCCTTCCATTTAGGTGACCTGATTTGCTCCCTCCCTTCATCCGTGTCCTAAAGCTTTGGTATTGGTTCCCACAAGTAAGGATGACGCCGTGGACCGGACACACCAATGTTGGAGAAAACAGAATTTATGCTTACCTGATAAATTACTTTCTCCAACGGTGTGTCCGGTCCACGGCCCGCCCTGGTTTTTTAATCAGGTCTGATGAATTATTTTCTCTAACTACAGTCACCACGGTATCATATGGTTTCTCCTATATATATTTCCTCCTGTCCGTCGGTCGAATGACTGGGGTGGGCGGAGCCTAGGAGGGATCATGTGACCAGCTTTGCTGGGACTCTTTGCCATTTCCTGTTGGGGAAGAGAATATCCCACAAGTAAGGATGACGCCGTGGACCGGACATACCGTTGGAGAAAGTAATTTATCAGGTAAGCATAAATTCTGTTATATACACACAAGTATGTGCAAATATATATGTACAAATTCTAGCATTAATAATCATTTATAAAAATAAAATTTGAGATAAAAGCATATCATGACTTCTAGAAATACAAATACACATTAATTTATGTGAAAAGTATCATATAACAATAAGTTATCTCAGAGATATTGTTTGTTGAGGTATAAATGTAGCAATTTCTTGGACATTAACAGTTGAAAAATATAAGATTAGCTTTAGAGAAATGTGCTTGTTCATGGACAGTAATGAAATGGTATAAATAAATTTGGGAAAAACCTGAATAACCGCGTCATCGATGACTGTTAGTTAACAACAATCCGATGCTCTTTGCACTTTACTTAATGCGCGTGTTTTTGATGACTTTTTTGATAAATAAAGGGATCATATTCAGATCTGCAGCAGCGATGTCTGGCAAGCGTATTGACACTGGTGAATGCACTGAGATCAACGCTTTGATAAATTGACTCCTAGATCAATCCCTTGGATTGTCTACTTAAAAATATATATATAGCGTGGGGCTTCCTCAGGGACAATCTTTGCACTTGACCTTGTGGGAGACCAGATGGGCAACTGGTCTTCAGCTGTACAAACCACTTTTGACACATTATAAATACTTCTTATAAGACTCCTCTAAAAACTACCCACATAATTGCTTGGGAAGCGGAGTTGAGACAAGAGTAATCCCCTAAACAATGGGCTCAAGCAATCATAGCGACCAAGACAGCCATACACTGTGTGACCATGTTTGAACAATATTTCAAACACCTGACCAGGTGGCATTTGGTCCCCACTAAACTGCAAAAAATCTATCCTACCCACTCCCCACTATGTTGGAGGAACTGTGGGGAACCGGGAACGCCCCTCCATATCTGGTGGACCTCCCCACTTCTTAGATCCTTTTGGGATTAAACCCGACAACTATGCACCAATCTACATCTACCTGCCCCTACACAACCAAGCATAGCTCTCCTACATCTAGACATCACCACTCTACCCAAACACAAACAATTCTTGATAATCTATATCCTGATCTCTGCTAAGCTCATGATAGCAAGAAACTACAAAGGTGAATCCTCCAAAATGGCAAGGTGTGGTAGATAAGTTAAACTACTTTAAATCAATGGAAGAGGGTGTTTTCAGGACCAAAAAACAAATAAACATGTACTGCCTAGTCTGAGAACCCTGGGAATCTTACCAACAAACCCATTTACACTAGCGAGTTGACTGCCTTCACCATAGGTTTTGACAATCCTTAATTCCTTGGCCATCTTATAGTTCACCTGTCCTCATCCCCATCCTTCCTAGTCCATACCCCCTGATTCCTTATATTGGGATGCAGAATGGAAGAAACAAACTACCTGAGTAAACCTCCATTTGAGGAGGAACACAGTTTCAGACTACTTCATACTAGAGAACACTCATAACTCAATAACACATACTGTTACCTCACTTTCCATTGCATTTTGCTCTAACTAGCAGTTGTTACTTAAGAAGTTGTCTAGAGAAAGTAAAGGCCAACTGTGGCCTATGTTCTAATAATAATATTTGTTTTGATACTTGCTTTGTTAAGTTGAATAGAAAAATAGGAGGTCATTATGTATAGATGTTACATTAAGGATATGGACACTATTTAATTCTACCAACCATCTGGAACCTGAACACATTTATGGACCTTTGTTGCCAGGAGCTCATCAGTCTGGAAGTACATAAATGTATTTTATGTGTTTTCAGGACCTAGTATCCTTGTAATTATTTAATAGGATATACCTTATCTGTTCAAACCTCAATAAAAAGATTCAAATAAAAAAATGAAAAAAAGAAATGTGTGTGTGTATATATATATATATATATATATATATAGTTTTGACAGGTAAAAGAAACCAAGGGAGCGATTTATGAAATGTCTGTCCGACATAATCCGCTCAGCGGATCATGTACAACAGACCGCTGAATGCTGACAGCCCCCTGCAGATTCACGGCCAAGCGGCCGCTAGCAGGGGATATCAATCAGCACAATTTTATGAGATGATGTCCTCAGAGGCTGCAAACCAGTTAAGGAGCAGCAGTCTTAAGACCGCTGCTTCTTAACTGCTGTTTCCGGTGAGCCTGAAGGCTCGTGTGGAAACAGGGGCATCAGGGGCCATTCGGCCCTTGATAAATTGGCCCCTAGGGCTCTATTTCTGTTTAAATGGAGTTATAGCAAAAATGTTAACAATTATCAGATATTTTGGGCACGTTCTCTGAAAAAAAGCAAAAAGAAGCGTCAGAGACTATGGAACCTTAAGGGGTTAAATAAAGAATTGAATTTGACAACATTTTGTAAAGGATATAAAGATGTGTAACAAGTTATGGAATTCTTAATTTGTTGCATATGAGTGCGATCTATAATTTCAAGGTGTTTTGCTATTGATAAATAAACATTTACTACAATATTACTTAAACTGAAAAAAATTGATGCTTGCTATAAGTTTTTAATTTAAAAAATGTATTTAACTAATTTAGTTATTTTCTCTCTCTCTTGTTTTTCTTTTATATACAGATTTGAATTTAAAAGGTAAGCATGACCTTATATAATATGTGTTCCACCCTAAAACAAACAGCAATTGTCAATTATATTTACATTGTGTGTCACTTACAGGTAATTGTTCGAACGCTCAGTGTGACCCTAATGCATCCTGTGAGGAGTTTGGAGGTTATAAGGAGTGCACATGTAAACAAGGATTTGAAGGAAATGGAGTATATTGTTATGATATTAATGAATGTAATGATTACTGGATACACCAATGTGATACTTGTAAAAACACAATAGGATCTTACAACTGTTCCTGCTGGAGTGGATTTACCTACACACAAGAGTGGGGTTGTGTTGACATTGATGAGTGCGCAAATCCAGACCTCAATGACTGCCACCCATTGGCTGTTTGCACAAATCGCCATGAGGGTTACAGCTGCACCTGTCCAAATGGATATACAGGAGATGGAAAATACTGTGAAATAAATCAATGTGTACAAAATGATCCATGCAGTGTAAATGTTGATTGCAATAAAATTAATGGATCATATACCTGTATTGATCCATGTTCTGATTACACAGTGCTTCATGACCCTTGGCGGAGTGTAAATAATACAAAGACTTATAATGATTACGGTCAAAATCAGAACTGGTTTCACTGTGATTATGATATTCAAGGCTGGTATAGATTTAAGGGAGAAAATAATCAGCAAATGCCGGAATACTGTGTACCAGAATTAAGTTGTGGAACTCACAGTCCTATGTGGCTAAATGGCAAGCACCCGTCACTAGCAGATGGCATTGTGAATATTACTGCATGTGCACACTGGGGAGGGAGTTGCTGTTTCTGGTCATCTACTGTTTCAGTAAAAGCTTGTCCTGGTGCATTTTATGTTTATAAACTGGAAAGAGCTCCAACGTGTTATCTGGCCTATTGTATTGGTAAGTATTTACATATTGCGTTGTCACAGATTATATACAAATGCATAACAAAGTCACAACGCTTATGAAATTGTATTTCTTAGAACCTAATTTTAGTTGCTCTGGTGTTGACTGTGCTTCTGATGAAGAATGCAAGAAAGTTGCTGGAGTCTCAGAATGTCATTGCAAAGATGTATCAAACAATGGGCTGGAACCAAGCAGTATCGAAAGTATGGAGTAAATTATTTTTTTTAATATATTTTAATGTTACTGAATGCATTTCTGTTAAAGGGACAGTAATGTCAAAATTAAACATAAACGGATTCTGCTTTCTTCCCGCAATGTTTTCGGCTCGCCGGATACATAAGTTATGAAGCAGCAGTCTTACGACCGATGCTCCTTAACTCGTCTGTCACCTCTGAGGTAGCGGACCACAATCATCCCGATTGATACAATCGGGATGATTGACACCCCCTGCTAGCGGCTGATTGGCCACAAATGTGCAAGGGCAGCATTGCACAAGCATTTCACAATAAATGCTTGTGCAATGATAAATGCCAACATTTCGGCATTAAGCGAATACAGTGGATCATGTCTGTCCGAAATTTAATAAATCTACCCCAAAGCATTCAATTTAAACCAACTTTCTAATTTACTTCTATTATCAATGTTGCTTTGTTCTCTTGGTATCATCTGTTAAACAGTAATCCTAGGTGAACCTTAGCGTCCTTAGCCATCAGGCAGCAGTGTTTGCAACAATGTTTATAGCAATGTTATATATAGTAGCAAACTCTGCTGCTGTAGAGTGTCTGTAGCATTCTATGGCAGCAGTGGTTGATTGACACCTCCCTGCTGGCGGGCAATTGGCTGCAAGTCTGCAGGGGGCAGCATTGCACCAGCAGCTCTTGTGAGCTGCTGGTGCAATGCTGAATACGGAGAGAGCGTATTGCTCTCCACATTCAGCGAGGTCTTGTGGACCTGATCCGTACTGTCGGATCAGGTCTGCAAGACCTTTGATACATAGGCCTCTATGTATCACATTTCTATAAATATTGTTGCAAACAGTGCTGCCAGATGGCTAAGGACACGTGCACGCTCCTAAGCTCATCTAGGATTACTGTTTAACAAAGGATACCAAGAGAACTAAGCAAAATTTATTAAAGTGGTTATTTGGAAATTTGTTTATAATATTATGTTCTATCCAATCCCTTTAAGTTTAATTTTAACTTTACTGTCCCTTTAATCTAATATATTCATAAAGTTGTGGCTTTGATGTAAAGTACCTCACTTGTATTTCTTCTGTTTATTTTTTTCAGGTTACTTTTCACTAACATGTAAGCTTAACCAGATAAAGTTATCCTTTAGCAAGTGTCAGATGGAGAGCTTGGGTTATGACACCTCAGCAATGTATCTAAATGAAAGCAACTGTACAAGTTTCATTGAAAGGTCAGATAAAGCTTATGTCACCCTTGTCACATTGCCGAAAGCTGGGTCCTGTGGAGCGAAGCATTCTGTAAGTATAACGACATGTAAATAACAGTATTATAATTATTATTATTAAAAACAACAACACCTTCAGTTTCCGCATAACAATTTTAGACAACACTCTTGAGCTGTATCCTTGGTTTAAGTCACACACCTTGCTGTGAATTTGTTATTGTATTCTACCATTTGCAGCTGCTCCTTAGCTTTTCTGAGTGTCAGTCTACCTCTGAGAGCTACTGCTGATCCAACTTGTGACAATCTCATACGGAAAACTGTGACACTACTGGCCATAATGTGAGTCCCCCACAACTTGTGACAATCTCATACGGAAAACTGTGACACTACTGGCCATAATGTGAGTCCCCCACAACTTGTGACAATCTCATATGGAAAACTGTGACACTACTGGCCATAATGTGAGTCCCCCACAACTTGTGACAATCTCATACGGAAAACTGTGACACTACTGGCCATAATGTGAGTCCCCCACAACTTGTGACAATCTCATACGGAAAACTGTGACACTACTGGCCATAATGTGAGTCCCCCACAACTTGTGACAATCTCATACGGAAAACTGTGACACTACTGGCCATAATGTGAGTCCCCCACAACTTGTGACAATTTCATACGGAAAACTGTGACACTACTGGCCATAATGTGAGTCCCCCACAACTTGTGACAATTTCATACGGAAAACTGTGACACTACTGGCCATAATGTGAGTCCCCCACAACTTGTGACAATCTCATACGGAAAACTGTGACACTACTGGCTATAATGTGAGTCCCCCATAACTTGTGACAATCTCATACGGAAAACTGTGACACTACTGGCCATAATGTGAGTCCCCCACAACTTGTGACAATCTCATACGGAAAACTGTGACACTACTGGCCATAATGTGAGTCCCCCACAACTTGTGACAATCTCATACGGAAAACTGTGACACTACTGGCCATAATGTGAGTCCCCCACAACTTGTGACAATCTCATACGGAAAACTGTGACACTACTGGCCATAATGTGAGTCCCCCACAACTTGTGACAATCTCATACGGAAAACTGTGACACTACTGGCCATAATGTGAGTCCCCCACAACTTGTGACAATTTCATACAGAAAACTGTGACACTACTGGCCATAATGTGAGTCCCCCACAACTTGTGACAATTTCATACGGAAAACTGTGACACTACTGGCCATAATGTGAGTCCCCCACAACTTGTGACAATCTCATACCGAAAACTGTGACACTACTGGCTATAATGTGAGTCCCCCATAACTTGTGACAATCTCATACGAAAAACTGTGACACTACTGGCCATATTTTTTTTATGTCTTTCACCTAGATTACGAGTTTTGCGTAAGAGGCTGTGTGGTGCTAACGAGCAGTTTATGCTCACCACTCACTTACAGACAATGCTGGTATTACGGGTTTTTACAAACACTGTGTTAACCGCAAAAAAGTGAGCGTAGAGCAAAATTTTGCTCCACATCTCACCTCAATACCAGCGCTGCTTACGTTAGCGGTGAGCTGGTAAAATGTGCTCGTGCACGATTTCCCCATAGGAATCAATGGAGGAGAGCCGGATGAAAAAAAACCTAACACCAGCAAAAAAGCAGCGTAAAACACCCTAACATGAACCCCGAGTCTAAACACCCCTAATCTGCCGCTACGGACACCGCCGCCACCTACATTAAACTTATGAACCCCTAATCTGCTGCCCCCAACATCGCCGACACCTACATTACATTTATTAACCCATAATCTGCCGCCCCTAACGTCGCCACCACTATAGTAAACATATTAACCCCTAAACCTAAGTCTAACCCTAAACCTAACCCCCCCTAATGTAAATATAATTTAAATAAATATAAATAAAATTACTATCATTAACTAAATAATTCCTATTTAAAACTAAATACTTACCTATAAAATAAACCCTAAAATAGCTGAAATATAACTAATAGTTGCAATATAACTAACTGTAAAGATCATAACAATTGATCAATTGGTTTGGTAAAACCTACTAAAGTTAACCCTCCTGTTTATGTAATTCCTTATGATTAGAAATATGAGTTAATGTCTCACAAAGGAAACCAGCGCTGGTTCAATAGGTTACCTTTGTGAGATTACTATATGCCTAATGTGATGTTGAATGAAACATAGATTCGCATACGTTCACAGCTGGCAAGATCTTTCAGGTAAGAGTAACAAAACAAGTTAATCTGGAGATGTTAGGATTACACATAGGAACAATTTCCTGTTAATACTTAGAAGAAAGCACAAGTCAGTGTTATTATGTAAAATATGACGGTTCTGGCAATAACCACAGTAGTAAAGTTATTAGTTAACCAAGTTCATGCTAGAGAGAACGGAGACTAGAGTTTTCAGTATCCAAACCTTAACCGTAGGAGATCAGCTCCAGTGTCAGTTAGCAGCAAGCTCCATACCTCTGAGACACTGAACACTGCAGCGGGCGGTAGCTGATGACGTAATCTGCTCTAGTTTCTCTGGTCTCAGATGTTATCGGGTGAACGAGGCTTCCGGACACAGAGTTTGGATTTCCCTGCTAGCGAGCAGGAGCACAGGAAACAGCAGGAGAATTCTTCAGAGGTGAAAGCACAAACGAACTGAGAGTGCTTACACAGGCGAGTGACGAGAGTAGTTCAGGGATTCTGAGAGACTCAATCAACCAGTGATGTAGCCTGGGAGGAGTCAGAATAAATAGCCAAATAATTAAAGGGGCAGAACCCCATTCACAACATATGTGGTGTTAACCCTTACACTAACCCCTTGAAGATCACCTTACCAGGAGACGTCTTCACCCAACCCAGCAGAAGTGGTCCTCCAGACGGGCAGAAGTCTTCATCCAACAGGGCAGAAGTGGTCCTCCAGACGGGCAGAAGTCTTCATCCAGACGGCATCTTCTATCTTCATCCATTCGGAACGGAGCGGGTCCATCTTAAAGACATCCGACGCGGAGCATCCTCTTCTTTCCACGGCCGACAACTGAATGAAGTTTTCTTTAAATGATGTCATCCAATCAGCCAATCGGAATTAAGGTAGAAAAAATCCTATTGGCTGATGCAATCAGCCAATAGGATTGAACTGGCATTCTATTGGATGATTGGAACAGCCAATAGAATGCCAGCTCAAACCTATTGGCTGATTGGATCAGCCAATAGGATTGAACTTCAATCCTATTGGCTGATTGCATCAGTCAATAGAATTTTTTCTACCTTAATTCCGATTGGCTGATAGAATTCTATCAGCCAATCGGAATTGAAGAGACGCCTTCTTGGATGATGTCATTTAAAGGAACCTTCATTCAGTCGTCGGCCGTGGAAAGAAGAGGATGCTCTGCATCGGATGTCTTGAAGATGGACCCCCTCCACGCCGGATAGAAGATGCCGTCTGGATGAAGACTTCTTCCCGTCTGGAGGACCACTTCTGCCCGGTTGGATGAAGACTTCTCCTGGCTTTGTTGAGGACTTTGGCCCGGTTGGGTGAAGACGTCTCCCGGTAAGGTGATCTTCAGGGGGTTAGTGTTAGTTTTTTTTAAAGGGGGGATTGGGTGGGTTTTAGAGTAGGGTTGGTTGTGTGGTGTAGTTTAAAAATCTTGGAATTTCTTTATTAATTTCTGTAATTTAGTGTTTTATTTCGTACTTTAGATAATTTTATTTAATTGTAATTAATTGTATTTAATTTAGTTAATTTATTTAATTATAGTGTAGTGTTAGGTGTAATTGTAACTTAGGTTAGGTTTTATTTTACAGGTAAATTTGTCTTTATTTTAACTAGGTAGTTATTAAATAGTTAATAACTATTTAATAACTATTGTACCTAGTTAAAATAAATACAAACTTGCCTGTAAAAGAAAAATAAACCCTAAGCTAGCTACAATGTAACTATTAGTTATATTGTAGCTAGATTTAGAGTTTTGCGGCCAAAGGGGTGCGTTAACTACGCGTGTTTTTTCCCCCCTGCACCTTTTAAATAACGCTGGTATTGAGAGTTCTCTGATTTACTTTTGAAGTGGGCGGAGGAGCATGCAGTATTTGAATTTCATATCTATATTAATAACTAAGTTATACTGCATCTTCATTACAGCTAAGGAATTAAACTTCATCTAAAATAGTGCTTACATTCCAGATCTGATTTTATAAAGGGGAGAGTTTACCATCACTTTAATTAATTTATTGATAGTGTAGTGTTAGGTTTAATTGTAACTTAGGTAAGGATTTATTTTACAGGTAATTTTGTAATTATTTTAACTAGGTAGCTATTAAATAGTAAATAACTATTTAATAGCTATTGTACCTGGTTAAAATAAATACAAAGTTGCCTGTAAAATAAATATAAATCCTAAAATAGCTACAATGTAATTATTAGTTATATTGTAGCTATATTAGGGTTTATTTTACAGGTAAGTATTAAGCTTTAAATAGGATTATTTTTTTTAATAAGATATAATTTATTTTGTTAGAATAAAATTATATTTAACTAAGGGGGGTGTTAGGGTTAGACTTAGCTTTAGGGGTTAATACATTTATTAGAGTAGCGGCGAGGTCCGGTCGGCAGATTAGGGGTTAATATTTAAAGTTAGGTGTCGCAGATGTTAGGAAGGGCAGATTAGGGGTTAATAAAATTTATTATAGGGTTTGCGAGGCGGGAGTGAGGCGGTTTAGGGGTTAATACATTTATTATAGTGGCAGCGAGGTCCGGTCGGCAGATTAGGGGTTAATAAATATTATGTAGGTGTCGGCGATGTTAGGGGCAGCAGATTAGGGGTACATAGGGATAATGTAGGTTGCGGCGGTGTCCGGTCGGCAGATTAGGGGTTAAAAAAATTATTAGAGTGGCGGCGATGTGGGGGGGTCTCGGTTTAGGGGTACATAGGTAGTTTATGGGTGTTAGTGTACTTTAGAGCACAGTAGTTAAGAGCTTTATAAACCGGCGTTAGCCCATTAAACTCTTAACTCCTGACTTTTTTCTGCGGCTGGAGTCTTGTCGGTAGAGGGTCTACCGCTCACTTCAGCCAAGACTCTAAATACCGGCGTTAGGAAGATCCCATTGAAAATATAGGATACGCAATTGGCGTAAGGGGATCTGCAGTATGGAAAAGTCATGGCTGGAAAGTGAGCGTTAGACCCTTTCCTGGCTGACTCTAAATACCAGCGGGCAGTAAAAAGCAGCGTTAGGACCCCTTAACGCTGGTTTTGACGGCTAACGCAGAACTCTAAATCTAGGCGATAGGGTTTATTTTACATGTAAGTATTTAGTTTTAAATAGGAATTATTTAGTTAATTGTAGTAATTTTATTTAGATTTATTGTAATTATATTTAAGTTAGGGGGGTTACGGTTATGGTTAGACTTAGGTTTAGGGGTTAATACATTTAATATAGTGGCAGCGACATTGGGCGTGGCAGATTAGGGGTTAATAAATGTAGGTAGGTGGCGGCAATGTTAGGGACAGCAGAATAGGGGTTAATAATATTTAACTAGTGTTTGCGATGTGGGAGTGCAGCAGTTTAGGGGTTAACATATTTATTATAGTGGCGGCAATGTCCGGTTCGGCAGATTAGGGGTTAAAATATTTATTTTAGTGTTTGCGATGTGGGGGCGCCTCGGTTTAGGGGTTAATAGGTAGTTTATGGGTGTTAGTGTACTTTTTAGCACTTTAGTTAAGAGTTTTATGCTACTGCGTTGTAGTGTAAAACTCTTAACTACTGACTTTAAAATGCGGTACCAGTCTTGAAAGGAGAGGGTTTACCGCTCACTTTTGGTCAGACTCGTAATACCGGCACTATGCAAGTCCTATTGAAAATATAGGATACGCAATTGACGTAAATGGATTTGCGGTATTTCCGAGTATGGCCAAAAAAGTGAGCGGTACACCTGTACCTTCAAGACTCGTAATACCAGCGGGCGTTAAAAAGCAGCGTTGGGACTGGCCAAAGCTACTTATTTACCCTAACGCAAAACTCATAATCTAGGCCTTTATTTGTCAAAACTCAAGTAGAGATACAAGGTAAATTATAGGCATCAACAATAATACATCAAGTGTTTGCCAGACAAAATAACGTGTACATACACTTATATATGTTAATACTGTTAGTCAGATGTAGTTTGGGGGTAATGTAGCTGAGGTGCATGAGTTTGAGGTGTGTTTCTCTATGATTAGATGCCAGTGTGGCCTGTGACACCAGTTCAAAACTAGTGGTTAGGAGATCTTTCGCAATGTTTAGGTTTGCGTTTGTTTTCCAACTATAGCACAGTAGGCGTGTTATGTCAGCTGCTTTGTTTTGGGGGATTAGGTTGTGTATATGTGAGATAGAGTGTGTCCCTTGTTTGCTCAGAGAGCAAAGGTTGTCAATAGGATTGCGAGTTGTACAGTCAAGCCCGTCGGTTAGTAGTTTGCGAACATAGTGGGAGCATTGGAGGTATGCAATGGTGCTGTGTCTGGGCAGGTTACATTTTTCCTGGCATGCTACAAGGGGATGTATTTTGTAGGAAAGTGGCTCAATTATTTGTGCTACGGAAGTTAGGCCCCTTTCCTCCCACACCGTAAAGATTTGGGTAGTCATCCCAGGTAGGAAGGCAGGATTACTCTGTATCGGGAGGTGTTTAGTGATCATGTGAGATAGTCCCCACCACCTGCAAAGTTTTGCCCATGCCCTTAGGGGGTTCCCTATATAGGATATTGTCTTTACTTTGGGGAGGTAGGGAGTTTAGTGGTGCGTGTGGTAAAAAGGCTTGATGAAGCGGATGCATCAGTTGTTTCTCCAGTTGTTCGTCACAGAAGACAGATGTGCCGCCAGCCACTCAAGGACCAATTTGTCTAGTGTGGACCAGTTGTACCATTCTACAATTGGTACCTTAAGGCCTCCTCTATCTGTTGGCATAGCCAACTTGAGGCGACTGATTTGCTGTTTTTTATCGTTCCAGTTGGAGAAAATTCTATTCACGATTTGTAGGTCCTTTTGTGTGAGTAAGAGTGGTAGTAGTTGTAGGGGTATAGCAGCTTAGGCTTTGCTATCATTTTTATTAGGTTGACTCTGCTGGACAGGGGAAGTGGTAGCTTTGAACATCCAACCAGCAGCGTTTGTATTTGTGTGAGTATGGGGGGGATGATAAATTTGTAGATTAAATTTGGGTTTGTATGTAATTGTATTCCTAGGTATTTGAAGGAACCTACAATGTTTTTAAGTGTTGTTTGAGTTGGGGAAGTGTTGGGATTCTTTTTTAGGGATATCAGTTCCGATTTATCTAAGTTCCCTTTATATCCGGAAATTGCTCCAAACTGGTTAAGTATGTTTATTAGTTTTGGGATTTCGGTGTTTGGGTTTTGGAGGTACAGCAATAGGTCATCGGCATAGAGGGATAAGTGTAGGGCATGGGGGCCCATGTCCACTCCTTCCAGAGTGTTCCTAATGTGTATGGCTAGTGGCTCTATAGCTAGGTTGAAAAGGAGGGGTGAAAGTGGGTTTCCCTGTTGGGTTCCCCTTTCCATTGGGAAAGGTTGGGAAACCTCGCCATTAATTATAACCAAGGTCCTTGGGTTTCGATAGAGTGTCTGGATGAGGTTATGGAAGTCCCCAGTGATGCCAAACTTGTCGAGGGAGGTTAATAGGTGGTCCCATTCCACTCTGTCGAATGCCTTAGCCACATCGATGGCGAGAAGGCATGCATCTGGCATTGAATTTATGCGTCCCTTACATCTAGCCTGCCAGTAGTGAGAAATTACTGCTAAAGTCTTGTGAATGTTTGTGATTGACGAGCGATGTCTCATGAAGCTGGTTTGGTCTATGTGAATGATGTTTCCCACCACCTTGGCCAATTTATTTGCTAATATGGCCTTAAAGAGTTTATAATTATTGTTCAACAATGATATGGGCCTGTAGGAAGTGGCTTGTCCAGGGTCTCTATCAGGGTTTGGAATTAAGCACATATGCGGGTCGGAGAAGACTGACGCGGGTTGGGCTGTGTTTTGTAATATTCTATTGGGATTTTGTCTGGGCCTGGGGCTTTGCCTAGTTTGGCAGATCTTATAGCTTTCTGTACCTCTGAGACTGTTATGGGTGCGTTTAAAAGATCTAGCTGTTCAGGAGGGAGGGTGTTTTTTTTTAATTTGGGACCAAAATTTATCTCTGTCACTGGGTGATGCTGTGTGTCTAGAGTAAAGTTCTGTGTAAAAATGTATGAATTCCTCCGTGATTTTCCTATTGTCAGTTTGGGGGACTCCGTTATGGGGACTCAGTTATGGAGGTAATTAGTGATTTAGGGGAGATTAGCTTTACCGCATTGGCCAGCAATTTTCCGTTTTGTTTCCATATCTGTAAAAGCATCCCTTTCTGTGGCATTGGAACTTTAGGTCCTACTGTTGTAGATTGTTGTCTCTAGCTTTTTTCAGCTCGTAATATTTTAGTCTGTTCTGTTGGGAGGGGTGGGCTAAGTAGTCGTTGTAGGCTAACATGACTGCAGTGTTCGTGTTGGCGTCTAGGCATTTGCATTTGGAGTTGTATTGGGATGTAAAATTGGTTATGTGTCCCCTCATGATCACCTTTGAGGCATTCCAAAAGAGCCCCGGGTTGCCTTGGTGTTGATCATTGAATCTAGCGTATTCTAGCCCTTATCTCTTTAGGTGCTTTTGAAATTGTAAATTGTTATATAGGTATGTGGGAAACCTCCATGCCCTTTGGGAGGGATTGTGGGTAGTGGGTTGTAGTTCCAACCATATAGGAGCATGATCAGAGATCACCACATCGGTAATATGAGTGCGTGGGATTTGATTGTTTAGGTGTGGGGAGCATAGAAAATATTAAATCCGGGATAATGACCCATGTGTCTTAAAGACACACGTAAGTAAAGTCACTTTGAGTTGGGTAACATTGTCTCCATAGGTCTATAAGCCCTAGGGAAGTCTTGAAGGCTGTAATGGTGGCTATTTCTGTTTTGTGCCTTCTGGTGTGTATTTTGGTTTGGCTTCCAGTGAGAATGATGGGTCTGCAGTCTAAGGGTATGGCTTGGGTTAAATGAAAGTCTTCCCCCACCATGAGGGGGTTGTCTGCATGTGGGAGCAAAGCTGCTTGGAGGGAGTACCAGAATTGAGTGAGTGGATGGTTGGGTCCATAGATGCTACATATGGTGTAGGATTTTCCTGCTGTCTGTAGAAGTGCTATTATGAATCTATCCTGTTTGTCAATGTTAATCTGTACCGGGAGGCCTTTCCTCACTAGTATGGCAACTCCTCGCTTGCGCCCTTCCACTGGGGTATAATAAATTTGACCGACCCATCTGGTTTTTAACTTCTCATGTTCAGTTTCAGTCAGATGTGTCTCTTGTAGCAGGGCTATGTCCATGTGCAAATGTTTGAGATGTTGCAGTACAGTGCTTCTTTTGGCCGGGGAGGTGATGCCTCCCACATTCCAGGAGACTATCTTAAGTGCTTGGGACATAGTGTGTGGAGGGAAGGTGTTAGTTGGCTGAGTAAATCAGGGAGATTGAGGAAGTGCAAGAGTAAAATAGGGTGATTGCGGTCAGGTATATGTTTCTTAGACGGGTGAGAGTAGGTATATGTGGTTGGGGTCATGGTGTGTACGTATAGGTTCAGTAACTCACAATTTTTACAATCTGATAATGGGAGTCTGTCTTGTTTGGAGTTCGCCTCTGACTGGAGTGGGGTCCGGAGGCTCCTCCCATGACCTGTTAAAAGAGAAAAGACAATTTGTAATAATGGTAGTTGAGTGTATTCAACACTTGGGCATGTTATGTTATCATTACACTTATTGCTGAAGGCGGACTGTGGTTTGGGGTAGGTTTGACTGTGTGGATTTTCCCACACAAGTTGCTGAGACCTCTTAACACTATTGATTAGTGGGTTAGGATCATTCTCAGTCTAAAGGTTTGAGCCTGGGGTGTGTAAGTGCATGATGATAGGGAACTTCAAATATTAAGTGGATACAGCGCAAAGGTGCACAGTGTCCCTCAACTCTCTCTCTTCATCTCTTGCTTTGGTATCTAGGAATTCTTGCAGCTGTTGCAGTGTGAGGAAAAGCTTGGGCCCTCTTGGAGTCATAAGCCGTAATTTGGCTGGGTAGAGGAGCGAGGCTTGTCGTCCTTGCGTATGTAGTTTGTAACAGAGTGTTACAAATTCTTTCCTTTTCCTAGTGACTTCGGCAGAGAAGTCTTGAAGATGAGCAGTATGTGTCCCTCATAATTGAGGTCTCGTTTGGATCTTTATGCTTTAAGGACTGCTAGTTTTTCCTGATAGCGCAGTAGCTTAAAGATGACCTGTCTTGGACATTGGTTGGGTCTGAATGGCAATTCTGTGCACCCTCTCTACGTCTAGTGGTAAGGTGTCAGGATTCAGCTGTAGTAGCTTGGGTAAGGTTAGGACTGTGAACTCAATGAGATCTTTGTTCTTGATCAACTTAGGCACCCCCACCACCCTTAGGTTGTTATGGCAGAAACTGTTTTTGAGATCCCCGAGTTTCTCTTGAACATGAAGTTCTGGCAATCTAGCCATTCTATATTAATGGAGGACGTATGTTGAGTGTCCTCAACATCTGAGATCCTTTGTTCCACCGGTTGTAGACATGTGGAATATTGCCTGATCTCAGTAGTGAGGGTGTCCATGTCCGCCTGTAGTGACTCCATTTTGGGTAGGAAAAAGGCCTTCAGGTCATGTAATAAGGATTGTGAGGTATCTTGCGCTGATTCTTTGTCCGGGGGGACAGGTGGTTCTTTCTGGGAGTCTAGTGTTTGCTTCTGTTTTCTTTCTGCTGGTTTCTGCTTGCCTGCCATAATGGGTATGGATTGTGTGGCAGAAACTTTGAAGTACTTGTACACTTTCATAAAAGGCAGGTGAGGTGATGACTCACATGTGACCTTCCTACCAGAGATTGTAGCGATGTAGGGAGAATGGACGTCTGGATTGTATCAGGGTGCCTTTGTGGCATTGAGTGTTGTGTAATAAGTAGACAATAGGGGTTCAGCAGCCCTGGGGCCTTCTTGCAGGCTGGGCGATCAGTGTGGGAGACAGTGGTGCACAGAGGCACTCAGTTGAGTTGGTCTAACAATCCGGTCTTAGGCCCTATAACCTGCTCCTTGCAGTTCTATTAAATTTGGTGCCTGCTGTGTGTCAGTCCCTGTGATGCAGACTTCCCCAGTTTTCCCCAAGTTCGGCCCACTTGTCTTGTGAAAAGTGTTTAGATACGTGGTCAGCAGGATTGAGCTTTTTGAAGTCTGGTCCTTTAAGGGTGGTTCAGGGGTGAGAGGAGAGGGGCACAAGCCTCTGATGAGCGGCCTGTTGGTGGAGGGTGGAGCTCAATGTTATGCATTTAGTTGTTCTGGCTCAAGGCCTTGTTATTTGCTGCACACAGGCCTGATAAAAATAATGTGCTGTGAGCCTCTATGCAGTGAAGTCCCACAGCAGTTCCCAGGGTGGCCTTTTTGGGGTGCTGTATCACTAGGAATTTTTGTTTCTGTGCTGGTGCTGTGCTGTGTGCTTTGGCTATCTGCCAGGTAGTAAGCCCTGTGGTCCCTGGGGTAGCAGCGGGTGTATTGGCAGTTAGGGCTGTTTTATCACTCTAGCCTAGGAGTATTTGTGACAGTGCAGGTGTCTGATGCATGGCTGCAGAGATGTTTTGTGGCCTGTGCAGCCCTTATGTTTTTGTGCACTGTGTGCAGTCTCACCAGGCTTCGGATTAAGTTGCTGCGAGATCCGCTCAAGCAGGGGAGTCCCTGGTGCCGCTTTGTGCACTTGTGCTCTGTGAGGGAGCGGGAAAATGAGGGAGCTGGCCCATCCAAGATGGCGCCCGGGGGTCCGGCTGTATGTGGTGCGTGTTGCTTCTCGGGGGCAAGGGCGAGTTCTAAAAAGCCCTTCACGCAGTGTGGCCAGTTGGAGCTTTAGGTGGTACATTGCCCAACAAGGCTGTGGTGTGGGAGCGGTGGAGGGCACTTTTTGGACATTTTTTTATGTCTTGTGTATGGAGCTTTTCTTCCCATCCACCGTTTGGTAGCTCCACCCACCGGAAGTTCCTTCTTCCTCTTCTTATATTAATTTAATTTACGCTTGAGCAAACACGTTAACTTTCAACTTGTAATATGCACAGAAGTTCACAGGGTCGTGATATTTCAATATCGGGCCCACTCTAACCATAGTGCACCACTTGTAATCTATTCCTTATTGTTCCCCATATTTTCAGTTGGAAGCTATACTAGCGAGCCAGTTGTGCTAGAAATAAAAGTTGTTGGTTACGTGTTGTGCTCGCACAAAATCCTTTTTTCTTTGACCTCTTCTGAAAAATGTTTGGGGCTAGATTACAAGTGGAGCAAAAAAGTTTGCGCCATAGCGATAAGGGGTATATCGTGAGGGTTTGCGCTCATGGAGCTTATCGCTGGCATACAAGTTGTATGTAAACGCATTCGGATGAGCTCTATCGTGATTAATGCTAGAATCATTACCACGATTTCACAGCTGTGGTTAACTGTTTGCCAAAAATAATAAGTTGCACAAAGCACTTCAAAAATACATTACAAAGTACACTTACACTCTCTGTCTAAAAAAATAATAATATATATATTGCACACAAAAGTTATTGAGGCTCAAAGACAGGAGATCTCGGGTGTTAGAAAAAAAAGCCGCCAAAGTGCTTTAACATAGAGATTCATACATATACTGTACATGTCTAATGATGTGTATATATATATATATATATATATGTATTTATATGTGTATATATGTATTTACAGACATAAATACACATACAAACACATAATGATATATCTATAAATATATAGACATAAATATTTTGCCGTTAGGTAGATGAAAACATGTAAAATCATATTTATGCAATATAAATTTTATTACAATTTTTAACTATGTATTAACTGTAAATATTTCACATTCTAATGTTCTGTACATAGCAGAATATGTTCTATGTATTTCTAAATAGATATTCTTATATGTATCTGCATATATCTATACCTATATATAATCATCTTTATATATAGGTATAAATATATATTTGTTTAAAAAAAATTCAGATATATGTAGAAATATTTAATTATGAACAAAAAGAACATTTTCTGTTACGTAAATAATATTGGGAAATTAATTATTCCTAATTTAATATTGGGCTAGTGCTAATAAGAATATGTGATGGTGTTTTTTGCGAGCGTGAGGTATTATGTTTTTTTCTCTCCATTGACTATAGAGGAATACGTGTACGTGCAGGCAATTTTCTAAATTTGGATTGTAGCGCTAGTCAGGTTACCACTAGAGCAAAAACAGTTTACCTTCAACTTGTAATACCAGCACAACTCAACAAGCGCAAATATCTTAATTTTGCTATAGGGAAACGCAAAATACAGCTCCACTTGTAATCTCGCCCTTATTACAATTACAAGTGGAGTGCTAAATGATCCCATGCCCACAAACGTTTGCAGGCGTTGCAAGTGGCTGCAAATTAGCGATCCAAAAATGAACCAACTTTAAGACCTCTGGTAAATTTTCTAAAAGTGCCCCAAATGTCCTCAAAATAGAGGGCAATATAGTTTGTTTTTTTTAAATAAAATAGCTGCACTAGGCAGTTTTGGGGCTTTAAAGTTGGTGAGAGTGGGGTGTTAGAAGTAAAACAGCACTGAAAAGTACTTTTACATTGTGGTCTATGGGAACTGTGTGTTCCCATAGACCCCAATTAAATATATATGTACTGTATATAGTCATGTATATTAAAAAATGGTACCCATTGCTGCACTACCTACCCCCTTCGCTGCACAAGGTTCTGATGCAATCTCTGAGGAGCCTATGGAAGTGCGCCCTCGTGAGCGCAATGATTCCTAGCAATATGAATGCAAACGATTTCCTTGTAACACCAGTGCACATTATTGTATTACAAAGTTAAACGCTAATATCACTTGCTCACAAGCGATATTTAGCTCTCCACTTGTAACCTAGTCCTAAGTGGTATTACTTGGTCTTGTGTATTCAATAACATTGAATAAATATAGCAAAGATCTTAACCAAAAACTCCAACGCTCAAGCCTTAACTGACATGAATTATAGCCTGGGCCCTAATGGAAATCTATTATCTTAAGAAAATGACACACTATCTAACCTGAATTGTGTGGCATGCACCAAACTACCTCTCGCACAATAAATATTAACCACACATTTGTAATACTAGCACCATAATGCAAGTGGTATGGACTGTGCTTCAATATTGCTTATGTTCCAAACTGCATTTTCGTGCTCTGCTCTAGCTCAAAATGTTTAATTAATTAAATTAACACAAATGGATGATGTGTTCAGTAAGAGTATTTATTTGCCTGCTTTTGCTGTAAAACACCTTGTGGGTGTGTTTCGCTTCTTCTCAGAGAAACTAAAATGCCCACACTGCAACATTCTAAATAGTGATTAGCTCAGAACAAAAGCTAATCTACATTTGCCCTATTTGCTTGCAGCAAAGGAGAACAGGAACATGAATTTTACCAACTTTCTAGGGGGTTCATCCTATAACTGCTCTTGATTTAGAACAGTTCTTGAAAGTTGATCTAACAAAGTCAGAGTGCTAACTGACTTTAAAAAATTTATTTTGCAATGCACTGATATATACTGTGAGCTTAAAGTGATTGTAAAGTTCAATGATTGAAAGTCCACTATCTAAAAATAATCTTAATAACAGGGGCACTTTAAGTCATCACATTTTATAAAGACACTTCTTTTTTTAAAATACTTACCATTTTGTTATGGTAAACATAACGCCAATCCTCCACCCGCATGTCCTTCTGTATTTAGCAGATCGATGATGAATCTGGCTTCCTCCAATCGTTGCGTGCCACCTTTTGCATCCAGCTTGTAGGGCACACAATGATTGGAGGAAGCCAAATTCATCATCGATCTGCTAAATAGAGAAAAAGATGCGGGCGGAAGATCGGCAGTATGTTTACCATAGCGAAATGGTATTTTTTTTTTTAAATGCATCTTTGTAAAGATTGATGACTTAAAGTGCCCATGCTTTTAAGATTATTTTTAGATAGTGAGTTTTCACTTATTAAACCTTACAATCACTTTAATATGCATTTAACATCTGCAAACTTTTAATCGCGATTTGAAACCTATGT
Organism: Bombina bombina; assembly: GCF_027579735.1. NCBI lineage: Eukaryota > Metazoa > Chordata > Amphibia > Anura > Bombinatoridae > Bombina > Bombina bombina. Next base: position 165,824,431 of record NC_069509.1, read on the forward strand.
TGCAAAAGAAATAGCTCAGTTAAATGGAAAATGATAGTCAAAATTAAACTCATGATTCAGACAAAGGGGTAGATTTAACAGGGGCCCAATGGCCCTTCTTACCCTTGTTTTTGTGCAAGCATTCAGACTCGCCGGAAACAGTAGTTATGATACAGCAGGCTAAAGACCGCTACTCCATAACTTGTCTGCTGACTCTGGGGCTGCGGTCTTCAATCCTCACAATCCTTTACGATCGGGCTGATTGATACCCCCTGCTAGCGGCCGATTGGCCGCAAATCTGCAGGGGGCGGCATTGCACAAGCAGTTCTGGTGAACTGCTTGTGCAATGATAAATGCCGACAGCGTATGCTGTCGGCATTCAGCGATGTCTGTCGGACATGATACGCTACAGCGTTTCATGTTGGACAGACATTGGTAAATCTACCCTAGAGCATGCGAATGTGATGCGTTTTAGTAAAACTTTCTATTTTTTTTATTTTTTTTAGGAAAATGAAACACATTTAATTTACACTAATACAGCACATCTTCCAGTAAAATCTGATGGCGTGATTCAAAGAGGAGAGCGGGAGATTAAATTCTCCTGTGCTTATGAACGCAGCATGAAAAGCAGTTTGCAGATGGCAATAAATCCACTGGTGAGGTAGGTTACTTCTGTTTTATTCTAAATATACATTGGTTTTTAAAAGCTTTGTCAAGATAATACTGGTACAATGGGAAAAGGGCATTAGACCACTTTTTTATTTTCTTTTTGTAATAAACTATTTGTTTACTAGACATATGTGCAGACGAAAAATTGTTTTTGAGAAATACTTTGCCATGATTTGTTTCATCCAATATTAGTTCATGGGTCATCAAGTTTAGCTGATTTTGACAACATTATTAATTTATTAATGGAAATTCGTTAACCCCTTATTTCCTATGGGGTTATTGTAAGGGCAGCAGAGGAGCAGATCAAAAGCATATTAACCTTAAAGGGACAGTCTACTCCAGTATATTTATTATTTAAAAAGATAGATAATCCCTTTATTATCCATTCCCCAGTTTTGCATAACCAACACTGTTATATTAATATACTTTTTACCTCTGTGATTACCTTGTATCTAAGCCTCTGCAGACTGCCCCCTTATTTCAGTACCTTTGACAGACTTATATTTTGTGCTGGCTCATAAAAAACTCCACGGAGTGAGCACAATGATATCCATATGCTGAGAAATTAGCATATGAACCTACCTAGGTTTAGCGTTCAAAATAGAATACCAAGAGAACAAAGCAAATTTGATGATAAAAGTAAATTGGAAAGTTGTTTAAATTGCATGCCTTATCTGATTCATGAAAGTTTAATTTTGACAAAACTGCCCCTTTAAATAAAGTTGAAGTAGTAGTTTGTGCTACTGCAATAAGCCAGCAACAACACATTGTTTTAAAGGTAGACTTTTAAAGGATTTGTTGGCTGATAGAGGATTCATTCAACTGACAAAATCATAGCTGGATCACTATTAAATAGTGTAAAAATGTAAGTTCAAAGCTTTCCCTACCTGGAAAAAGCCTTTCCCTCATTTTTAGAGTAAAATTTTAATTGCATGAATTAATAAACTACCCTTTTTTGCATTCATTACTTTAAATTATTAAAGGGCCGCTCATTTTGCATTTTCAAACAAATCTATCTATCATCTATTTATGATCTATCTATATGTCTGTCTATCATTTATCTCTCTATAATCTATCTATCTATCTCTATCTCTCTCTCTCTCTATAATCTATCTATCTATCTCTATCTCTCTCTCTCTATAATCTATCTATCTATCTCTATCTCTCTCTCTCTCTCTCTCTCTCTAATCTATCTATCTATCTATCTATCTATCTATCTATCTATCTATCTATCTATCTCTATCTCTCTCTCTCTCTAATCTATCTATCTCTCTCTCTCTCTCTCTCTAATCTATCTATCTATCTCTATCTCTCTCTCTCTATCACCTGTCTGTCTGTCTGTCTGTCTGTCTGCCTGCCTGCCTGTCTGTCTGTCTGCCTGTCTGTCTGCCTGTCTGTCTGCCTGTCTGTCTGCCTGTCTGTCTATCTAATGATCTATCTATCTATTGATCAATCTATCTTGTAATCTATCTATATCTATCTGTCTGTCTATCTTCTTTATCTATCTATCTACAAATCAAATTATTCTGATCTAATATCCCCTTATGATTAATAGCTACATCTATCACCAGCAAGTAATTTGACCAGGTCTACAGCAGTTTACCAGTTGCTTTATGAACCTAGTTTTTGAAGCAGTCATCAAAGAACATGAATAAAGAACCGTTTAGTAATAGGAAATGTGCTTGGAAATAAAGATATGTTTGTGCTGTTTGATTGCCTTGGAAACTTAGCTTATAATTAACAATCTAACAGATCAAATTAGTATATTAAATACATTGTATGTGAATAATTATTTGATTCAGAACCTTCTCAAATTGTCAATCTCTTCTATTTTGATAGTTCTGTTGAGGTTACCTTAGGAGGAACTGGAACTTATTCACTAAAGATGGGACTCTTTATAGATTCTGATTACAAAATATTATATGCAGCCCCTGAGCTGCAGTTAACAACAGCATCTATGCTCTATGTCGGAGTTGCAACGGAACAGGTTGAGGATTCAAATTTTGTACTGCTCATGAAAAATTGCTATGCAACACCTACAAATGACACTGGAAATCCTCTGAAATATTACATCATACAGAACAAGTAAGTATTAATTTACTATCACCTAGATTACAAGTTTTGCGTTCGTGTTTTAACACTGAAAAAATGGCCATTTCAGCATTTAAACAGTAACGTAGCCATTATGAGTCTTGTCGGTATAGCTGTACCGCAAGCATTTTAGCCTGTAACGCAACGTGAGTCCCGCACTAAAAAAAATGACGTGTTTGCATGGGACTTTCATAGCGCTGCCATTACAAGTTTTGAGCTGAGGCTAAAAAGCTTGCGTTACAGCCAATACCTACACAATCCGTTCCGCAATCTGAAAACAGTAGTTATGAGTTTTGCGCCACAAAACAGTTACACAAAACTCATAAGTAAACTGTTACAAAGTACACTAACACCATTAAACTACCTATTAACCCCTAAACCGAGGCCCTCCCACATTGCAAACACTGTAATAATCTTATTAACCCCTAATCTGCCATTACCGACATCGCTGCCACTAATAAAATGTATTAACCCCTATTCCGCCACTCCCAACATCGCCGCCACTATAATAAAGTTATTAACCCCTATTCCCCCGCACCCCAACATTGCCCACACTATAATAAAAATATTAACCCATATTGCACCGCTCCCCAACATCACCACCACTAAATAAAGTTATTAACCCCTAAACCTCTGGCCTCCCACATCACTGGCACTAAATAAACCTATTAACCCCTAAACCGACAGCCCCCCACATTGCAAAAAACTAAATTAAACTATTAACCCCTAAACCTAACAACCCCCTAACTTTAAATTAAAATTTCAAGATCATTATCTTAAAATAAATAAAAACTTACATGGGAAATAAAAAAAAAAACCTAAGTTTAAAATATAAATGTACCTAACATTACTATTATACTAAAATTAAAATAACTGTCATTTAAATAATTTAAATTACACATTAAAAAAAAACTAACACTACTAAATAAAAATTAAATCTACAATTACAAAAAATAAAAAAATACCCAAGGGAAAAAAATAACAAACACTAAATTACGAAAAATGAAAAACGAAATTATCCAAAATAAAAACAATTACACCTAATCTAATAGCCCTATAAAAATAAAAAGCCCCCCCAAAATAAAAAAAAACCCTAGCCTACAATAAACTACCAATAGCCCTTAAAAGGGCCTTTTGTAGGGCATTGCCCTAAAGAAATCAGCTCTTTTACCTGAAAAATAAATACAAAGACCCCCTCAACAGTAAAACCCACCACCCAAACAGCCCCCCAAAATAAAAAAAAACTAACTCTAACAAAAACCTAAGCTACCCATTGCGCTGAAAAGGGCATTTGTATAGGCATTGCCCTTAAAAGGGCATTCAGCTCTTTTTCTTGCCCTTAAAAGGGCATTTAGCTCTTTTAAGAAAAGCCCAAACCCTAATCTAAAAAAAACCCCACCCAAAAAAAGTTTAAAAAAACCTAACACTAACCCCTGAAGATCCACTTACAGTTTTTGACATCCAGGCGACAAGAAGTTTTCATCCAGGTGGCAAGGTCTTTAGCCATCCAGACGGCATCTTCTATCTTCATCCAGGCAGCATCTTCTATCTTCATCCAGGCGGCATCTTCTATCTTCATCCCGGCGGCGCGGAGCGGCTCCATTCTGAAGACATCCAGCGCGGAGCATCCTCTTCATACAGTTTTCGCCATATACTGAATCATCAATGCAAGGGAGCCTTTTCAAAATGGCGTCCCTTACATTCCTATTGGATGATTTGATTTTTGAAATTCAAATCAGCCAATAGAATGAGAGCTACTAAAATCCTATTGGCTGTTCAAATCAGCCAATAGGATGAGAGCTACTGAAATTCTATTGGCTGATTTGAACAGTGGATCTTCCAGGGTCGGTGTTAGGTTTTTTTTAAACTTTTTTTTTGGGTGTTTTTTTTTTTTAGATTAGGGTTTGGGCTTTTCTTAAAATAGCTAAATGCCCTTTTCTGGGTAAGAAAAAGAGATGAATGCCCTTTTAAGGGCAAAGCCCATATAAATGCCCTTTTCAGGGCAATGGGTAGCTTAGGTTTTTGTTAGAGTTAGGTTTTTTTATTTTGGGGGGTTGGTTGGGTGGTGGGTTTTACTGTTGGAGGGGGTCTTTGTATTTATTTTTCAGGTAAAAGAGCTGATTTCTTTTGTGCAATGCCCTACAAAAGGGGGGGCTTTTTATTTTTATAGGACTATTAGATTCATAGAAACATAGAAACATAGATATTGACGGCAGATAAGAGCCATAGGCCCAGCAAGTCTGCCCGACCTTACCTAACAGTATAAACTTATCTAGTTCGTAGGATAGCCCTATGCTTGTCCCATGCATTTTTAAAGTCCCCCACAGTGTTTGTTGCTACTACCTCTTGAGGAAGTTTATTCCATAAATCAATCACTCTTTCTGTAAAGAAGTGCTTCCTCAAATTACTCCTGAATCTACTACCCTTTAGCTTGAGCTCATGACCCCTTGTTCTTGAATTTTCCATTTTATGTAAAATACCCACAGCCTCAGTTTTACTAAGCCCTTTAATGTACTTGAAAGTTGCTATCATATCACCTCTTTCCCTTCTCTCCTCTAAGCTATACATATTTAGGTCATTGAGCCTATCCTGGTAAGTTTTATTTTTTAGACCATGTACCATTTTGGTAGCCCTCCTTTGCACAGATTCAAGTTTGTTAATATCCTTCTGAAGATATGGCCTCCAGAACTGCACACAATACTCAAGATGAGGCCTAACTAATGATCTATAAAGTGGCATAAGAACCTTACTATTTCTGCTGCAAATACCTCTACCAATACATCCAAGCATTCTGCTAGCCTTACTCGCTGCATTACTACATTGTTTACTAAGTTTTAAATCATCTGAAATAATAATTCCCAAGTCCTGTTCCTCGTCTGTAACAGTCAGTAAAGTGTCATTGAGTCTGTAATTAACATTTGGATTTTTCTTCCCTAAATGCATTATTTTACACTTTGCTGTGTTAAACTTTAGATCCCAGTCGTTTGTCCAATCCTCCAATTGTTGTATATCACTTCTCATTTTGTCTACCCCCCCTGGAACATCCACTCTGTTGAAAATTTTTGTATCATCTGCAAAGAGACATACTTTCCCCTTTAGCCCTTTGCTGATATCGCAGATAAATATGTTAAACAAAACAGGCCCCAGAACTGACCCCTGAGGAACACCACTAGTAACAGCCCCCTCTGCTGAATGAACTCCATTTACTAAGACACTTTGTTTTCTGTCCTTAAGCCAGCATTCCACCCAGTTCACAATTTTTGAATCTAGACCAAGGAGATATAGTTTGTGAATAAGTTTATTGTGTGGGACGGTGTCAAATGCTTTGCTGAAATCTAGATATGCTACATCAACTGCTCCTCCCTTGTCTAATACTTTTGTTACATAATCAAAGAAGTCAATTAGATTAGTCTGACATGATCTCCCTGAAGTAAAACCATGCTGATTTTGGTCCTCTAAATTGTTTGTCTTTATGTAAGTCATAATTCTTTCTTTTAAGAGGCTTTCCATTAATTTCCCTACTACTGAAGTTAAACTAACTGGCCTGTAGTTGCCAGATTCTTCTCTACTGCCCTTTTTATGAAGAGGTATTACATTTGCTATTCTCCAATCATCTGGGACAGCTCCTGTTAATAGTGACTGATTAAACAGATCAGTTAATGGGACAGTTAGCACTGATCAAAGTTCTTTTAAAACCCTTGGATGAATATTATCAGGACCCACTGCCTTTGTAACATTTATTTTTGATAATGCTAACAAAACCTCATCCTCTGTAAAAAGATTACTGTTAAGCTTGTTTCTATTTTGCGTAGCATCCCTTAATGTAGACATTGTATCTTCACAATCTTTAGTGAAAACAGAACAGAAGTAATCATTGAGACAGTCTGCAATCTGCTTATCTCCTTCTATTATTCTACCATCAACTGATTTCAATTTTACTATTCCTACCTTATTTTTTCTTCTTTCACTGATATATCTAAAGAATGTTTTGTCCCCATGTTTTACTGACTGTGCTATCTTCTCTTCTGCATGAGCTTTAACCGTCCTAATTAACTGCTTAGTCTTTTTTTGGTGGAGTCTCCATATTTTCATATCATCATCTGCTTGTGTGTGTCTGTAATTTTTATAAGCTATCTTTTTTGTCTTTACAGCATGTGCTACTTCTTTGGAAAACCAAATTGGTTTCCGCTTTCTTTTACTTTTACAGACATGTCTAATACAGTGTGCGGTTGCATCTAAAATGGCACCTTTCACAAATTCCCACTGTTCTTGAACCCCTGTAATAAGAGTTTTCCCCTTTAAATAGTTTTTTAGGTATTCTCCCATTAATGAAAAATCTGCCGTCCTAAAGTCTAAAACTTTTGTTTTAGTCTGGGTGGACAGTTCCTGAACATGAATACTAAACCAAACAGATTGATGATCACTGGATCCTAAGTTCTCACCTACAGACACATCTGAAACTGTATCACTGTTTGTAAGTATTAGATCTAATATAGCTTCCTTACGAGTTGGTTCCTTGACTAATTGTTCAAGTGATTCCCCTAGCAGAGATTCAAGAATATACCTGCTTCTAGCCGATCTAGCAGAAGGAATCTTCCAGTCTATATCTGGCAAATTAAAGTCCCCCAGTACTATAACCTTACCCTTCATGGTCATTTTGGTTATTTCATCTAATAACAGATTGTCCAGTTTTTCATCCTGCAATGGAGGCCTATATACAACCCCTATTCTAAAAACATTTTTATCTCCAATTTCCAAAGTCACCCAAATACTTTCCACCTCATCATTTGTTCCTACAATTTCAGTAACCTTTATATTTTCATTTACATACAAAGCAACTCCTCCACCTTTCTTTCCTACTCTGTTCTTTTTAAATAACCTGTATCCAGGTATGACTATGTCCCAGTCATGCAAATCATTGTACCATGCTTCTGTTATAGCTACTAAATCCAAGTTGTCCCTAGTCATTATTGAAATGAGTTCAGGCAATTTATTTCCTAAGCTGCGAGCATTTGTGCTCATGGCACGAAGAATTTTTCTACTAGAATTTCTAGAATTGTTACTTGGACTAACAGTTTTGGCATGCTGTGGGGGGCAGGTGGATATATTAATGCTACCCCCCTTTATTAGTTTAAATGATTTCTAATAAAGTATTTGAACTCCTCTCCCAGATACAATTCAGTGTAATTGTTTTTTCTTTGGATAGTTTCGTAATTTAGTGTTTGTTATTTTTTGTACTATAGTGTTTTTTATTTTTGTAATTTTGCATTTTTTATTTTTTTGTAACTGTAGATTTAATTATTTTTAGTAGTGTTAGGTTTTTTAATGTGTAATTTAATTTATTTAATTGATAGTTTTTTTTAATTTTAGTATAATAGTAATGTAAGTTTGATATATAGTTTAAACTTAGTTTTTTTTTTTTTATTTCCCAGGTAAGTTTTTATTTATTTTAAGATAGGGATCTTGTAATTTTAAATTTAAGTTAGGGGGTTGTTAGGTTTAGGGGTTAATAGTTTAGCTTTTTGCGATGTGGGGGGCTGTCAGTTTTGGGGTAATAGTTTTTTTTAGTGGCAGTAGTGTGGGAGGCCAGAGGTTTAGGGGTTAATAACTTTATTTAATGGTGGCGATGTTGGGGAGTGGCGTAATAGTGGTTAATATCTTTATTATAGGGTGGGCGATGTTGGGGTGGGGGGGAATAGGGGTTAATAACTTTATTATAGTGGTGGCAATATCGGGAGCAGCAGATTAGGGGTTAATAAATGTATTTCAGTTGCAGTGATGTTGGGAGCGGCAGATTAGGGGTTAATAAGTTTATGTACAGGGAGTGCAGAATTATTAGGCAAATGAGTATTTTGACCACATCATCCTCTTTATGCATGTTGTCTTACTCCAAGCTGTATAGGCTCGAAAGCCTACTACCAATTAAGCATATTAGGTGATGTGCATCTCTGTAATGAGAAGGGGTGTGGTCTAATGACATCAACACCCTATATCAGGTGTGCATAATTATTAGGCAACTTCCTTTCCTTTGGCAAAATGGGTCAAAAGAAGGACTTGACAGGCTCAGAAAAGTCAAAAATAGTGAGATATCTTGCAGAGGGATGCAGCACTCTTAAAATTGCAAAGCTTCTGAAGCGTGATCATCGAACAATCAAGCGTTTCATTCAAAATAGTCAACAGGGTCGCAAGAAGCGTGTGGAAAAACCAAGGCGCAAAATAACTGCCCATGAACTGAGAAAAGTCAAGCGTGCAGCTGCCAAGATGCCACTTGCCACCAGTTTGGCCATGTTTCAGAGCTGCAACATCACTGGAGTGCCCAAAAGCACAAGGTGTGCAATACTCAGAGACATGGCCAAGGTAAGAAAGGCTGAAAGACGACCACCACTGAACAAGACACACAAGCTGAAACGTCAAGACTGGGCCAAGAAATATCTCAAGACTGATTTTTCTAAGGTTTTATGGACTGATGAAATGAGAGTGAGTCTTGATGGGCCAGATGGATGGGCCCGTGGCTGGATTGGTAAAGGGCAGAGAGCTCCAGTCTGACTCAGACGCCAGCAAGGTGGAGGTGGAGTACTGGTTTGGGCTGGTATCATCAAAGATGAGCTTGTGGGGCCTTTTCGGGTTGAGGATGGAGTCAAGCTCAACTCCCAGTCCTACTGACAGTTTCTGGAAGACACCTTCTTCAAGCAGTGGTACAGGAAGAAGTCTGCATGCTTCAAGAAAAACATGATTTTCATGCAGGACAATGCTCCATCACACGCGTCCAAGTACTCCACAGCGTGGCTGGCAAGAAAGGGTATAAAAGAAGAAAATCTAATGACATGGCCTCCTTGTTCACCTGATCTGAACCCCATTGAGAACCTGTGGTCCATCATCAAATGTGAGATTTACAAGGAGGGAAAACAGTACACCTCTCTGAACAGTGTCTGGGAGGCTGTGGTTGCTGCTGCACGCAATGTTGATGGTGAACAGATCAAAACACTGACAGAATCCATGGATGGCAGGCTTTTGAGTGTCCTTGCAAAGAAAGGTGGCTATATTGGTCACTGATTTGTTTTTGTTTTGTTTTTGAATGTCAGAAATGTATATTTGTGAATGTTGAGATGTTATATTGGTTTCACTGGTAAAAATAAATAATTGAAATGGGTATATATTTGTTTTTTGTTAAGTTGCCTAATAATTATGCACAGTAATAGTCACCTGCACACACAGATATCCCCCTAAAATAGCTAAAACTAAAAACAAACTAAAAACTACTTCCAAAAATATTCAGCTTTGATATTAATGAGTTTTTTGGGTTCATTGAGAACATGGTTGTTGTTCAATAATAAAATTAATCCTCAAAAATACAACTTGCCTAATAATTCTGCACTCCCTGTAGGTGTCAGCGATGTCGGGGGCAGCAGATTAGGGGTGTTTAGACTTGGGGTTTATGTTAGGGTGTTAGGTTTAATCGTAACTTTTTTTCCCCATGGACATCAATGGGGTTGTGTTACGGAGCTTTTCATTCCACGATCGCAGGTGTTGTTTTTTTTTCTAACACTCTCTCCCCATTGATGTCTATGGGGAAAGCGTGCACGAGCATGTCAAAGCAGCACTTGGATTTTGTGCGGTACGGAGCTCATCGCCACCATATCGCACGCACAAGGTGGCTTTTTAGAAACTCTTAATGGCAGCGCTACGGAGGGTGAAATAACGCAACTTTTTGTTGCGTTCGTTTCGCAACCTCTATAGCGCAAAACTTGTAACCTAGGCGAATGTTATTACAAATCTCTTCCTCACAAAAAGTAAATTTAAAAGACAGCATCATTTGCATGATGAAAAGTGATCATTTTACAGCTATATAGTACTATGGATTGAAAAAGATTTAAGTCCATCAAATTCAACATTTCACACACACTTTTGTACAACTGTTAATATAAAAGAATACAAAAAAAAAAAAAAAACGGAATCAATTTACAATTGGGCCTCAAAGGGAAAAAATAATAATTAGATTTCCCCTTGAATAAACAAGCGACTATACCATCAATATTTAAGGCCAGATTACAAGTGGTGCTCTAACAGTTACGCAAGAGCGATATTAAGTTTATCGTGGCTCTTTGCGTGCGTGTCGGAATTAGCGCTCATATTACACTCTCACTCTCACATGTCCACTTTAATTTTAAAAATGAATAAACCGTTTTGTTGCATAGCTAAGTGGATTCTGGCTTTGCACTATAAGTTTTATTGTACTTTTCCAGTTGTTTACTGAGTCTGTTTGTTCTGAAACTGAACTCAATTAATTTTTTTAATATTTATACTATTTAAAAGAAATTCTGCCAGCAGCAACCATTTCTTTTTAATAAAAAAAATACAGAGAAACAATCTGTATTTGTAGTTAGCAGTGGCGTAGCGTGGGTTGTCAGCGCCCAGGGCAAGGTAAGAATTGCGCCCCCCTAACCCATTAGCACTGACTGAGTCTCTTCCACCAGTACAGTAGGTAACACTGCAAACACTCAGACTGAAAATTGTCTGATCAATGTGACGCATTGCATTGGGAACCCTTGATTACAACAAGCATCTCTTCTCATGTCATTACAGCTGAGTCTTGGCCCTTGGGTATACGTGCTGCCCTGCACTCTGTAACTTCAATATAACTTTTACATGCTATGGCTGATAGGATAAAGTGATGTTGGTGGCTATATTGACTACAAATTGTCACAATCACTACCTCACAATGCAGGATTAAACATACTAAGAGGAATGTTAACACGGTCCAGCCCAGGAATACCCTGAAATTTGCAAACACTCAGACTGAAAATTGTCTGGTCAATGTGACACACTGCATTGGGAACCCTTGATTACAACAAGCATCTCTTCTCATGTCATTACAGCTGAGCCTTGGGTATACGTGCTGCCCTGCACTCTATAACTTCATTATAACTTTTACATGCTATGGCTGATACATAGCATGTACAAGTTTTAATGAAGTAAGTTACAGAGTGCAGGGCAGCACGTATTCCCAATGGCCAAGGCTCAGCTGTAATGACATGAGAAGAGATGCTTGTTGTAATCAAGGGTTCCCAATGCAGTCAGTGCGTCACATTGATCAGACAATTTTCAGTCTGAGTGTTTGCAAATTTCAGGGTGTTCCTGGGCTGGACCGTGTTAACATTTCTCTTAGCATGTTTAATCCTGCATTGTGAGCTAGTGATAGTGACAATTTGTAGTCAATATAGCCACCGGCATCCCTTTATCCTATCAGCCATAGCATGTAAAAGTTATATTGAAGTTACAGAGTGCAGGGCAGCACGTATAAACAAGGCAGGGCCAAGGCTCAGCTGCAATGACATGAGAAGAGATGCTTGTAATCAAGGGTTCCCAATGCAGTGCGTCACATTGATCAGACAATTTTCAGTCTGAGTGTTTGCAAATTTCAGGGTGTTCCTGGGCTGGACCGGGTTAACATTCCATTCCTCTTAGCATGTTTAATGGCTGCATTGTGAGCTAGTGATAATTTGTAGTCAATATAGCCACCGACATCCCTTTATCCTCTCCTCCAGGCTCCCACATTACTTACCTTTTAAAGTCACGGGCGGGCACGACGCACTAGAGACAGTAATCCTCCACTTCATGCTCCCTCGGTCCCTCCTGACCTGCGTGCTGGGAGTGGGAGGAGTCAGGACCCGACGTTCTAACTAGTGACGTAAACTGTAACGCTAGTCAGCAGGTAACATTCAGGCAGAGTCGGATTACACTTACAGGCGGCACAGACTCACAGACGACACTGACTGACAATTGAAGTTCACACTTGCTTGAGACTCAAGACAGAACAGCAGGGCGCCTGTTAGAATGTTTATTCTCCCTTTGCTTGCCAAGTTGCCAAAGCGCCGCTGGAGTCTGGGACTGACTGTCACAGTTTACTATCTGGTGGAGGCTTTGCGCCCCCCATAATTATGCGCCCGGGGCAACCGCCCCTGTGGCCCCCCCCCACGCTACGCCACTGGTAGTTAGTTAGTAAAGTTGTTAAGGGCCTATGATCAGTAGTGTCCCCATAGATAAGTTCTATGTCTGTCAAATAGTATTTATTTTCCACTTGAATGACAACTAAATATACAACAAGGGTTTTTTTTGGTTAAGCACACCACAAAAAGACTGTTTAATCTCAACACACACATTGTGGGAGTGCTACCAAAGTGACCAAAACAATTATAAAACAACAAAAAAGTATTGGTGCACATCCAACCACTTAAGTCCACATATTTGTAGCATATTTATATATACTTCTGTCTGCTAAATATATACATAGTTCAAATAAGATTGGGATAAACATCTCACAATAATATTGACTTATATTTATACTGCAAAGAATTCCCTGTTAAATATGCTTTTAAATTTAAATAAAAACTTCTGTCTGCTAAATATACTTACATAGATAGTTCAAATAAGATTGGGATAAACATCTCACAATAATATTGACATATTTATGCTGCAAAAAATTGCCAGTTTAAATTTAAATTAAAATATGGATCTTAGTCACACAATATGATCATATTCTGCTAAGCCAGTCACCACTTACAAGGTGTCCCACAATAGACTGGTCCTAACACTAATCAGTTTCCACACTGCAGAAAATCATGTCTACACAGAGTGAAACACCCTAGCTTTATATGTATACCACAGTTATATTATCTGGAACACACCTGGGCTGGGTGGTGTGCATTAACCAAAATGGGGGGGGGGGGGGGATTTGGTCAACTCCCTATTCAAAAGATACAACAAGGGTTTTTTTTTGTTAAGCACACCACAAAAAGACTGTTTAATCTCAACACACACATTGTGGCAACTAAATATGTCTGAAATTTGTCTGAAAAAAAAAACGCAATCGCAACCCTTTCCTTCCCCAGCTACCACAGGAGCCACAAGAACATCATTGGCTGTGTGATGATTTTTGCAATGTATTGGCAAACAGCAAGGAGCTAGAAGATGAATAAAGACTTTATTCAGCAGCATCCATCTTAACAACAACTGCCCGCCCCCTCCAATTACATGACTAAAATGTTAACTGTTTATAATACACAGGGGTCTTTTTAGGAAGCAGCGGATGCTGCTCCCGACCCACTCCACTTCAGTTCCGGCTGAAGCGGAAGTTAAGAAGCAGCAGTCCTAAGACCGCTGCTCCTTAACTCGTCTGCCACCTCTGAGCTGGCGGACAGCAATCCGCACCATCGAATACGATCGGGCTGATTGACACCCCCTGCTAGCGGCCGATTGGCTGCGAATCTGCAGGGGGCGGCATTGCACCAGCAGTTCACAAGAACTGCTGGTGCAATGATAAATGCCGACAGCGTATGCTGTCAGCATTTATCGATGTGCGGCGGACATGATCCGCTATATCGGATCATGTCCGTCCACACATTAATAAATGGACCCCACAGAGTGAACTAAGCATAACTATTGAACTTAAAATATAACATAAATCATACACATCATTACAGGCTGGAAGTCTGTTTTGATTGTTTGGGTCATGACCTTCGGACAGTGTTACACAAACATTATGTGTGACTGACCCACTTAAAAACACCTGAAACATTTCTATGTAAAAAAGGAAGATCTTTTACCACAAAATTTCCTCAGTAGCCACATCCCATTGTAAAGGGACTTTAAGCAGCCAATCAGGATAGCTACAAGTCCCAGGACTTGCAAGGGAGCGTGCATCTGGCATGTGCAGGCACAGTCATGTTATTTCCCTCCTCAGTTTAAGGAAGCTTACTATGAAATCTCGTGAGATCACAGTAAAGCAAAGTGTGACATAAGCACTGGTGTAGCTAGGGTTGTCACCCGTCCCTTAAAATACAGAACACTTATAAGTTACACATGCTGCAGGGTGTGCAGGGCGGAATATGAATAGTGCTGCCAGAAACACAATACATGTTCCTCCCTGCACACCCTGCAGCATGTGTAACTCATAAGTCACCAGGAAAACATGGCTGAGGTGGCAACCCTAGGTGTAGCTGATGGCTATTTTTTTTTTCAACATGCAGCTAACAGAAGGTGCTGCATATCTGCTCACAGAGCACTTACTATTGTGAGCTAAAGATATTTTGAGGTAAAATATCTTCCTTTTTTTACATAGAGAATCCAGGTGATATTTTCTTGTCAGCTTTTTACAGTTACACTGCATCACTTTCAAGTGATTTTGCAAATGAGTATTATGTCCCTAAAGGGATATGAAACCTAATTTTCATTCATGGTTCATAAAGATAGTATAATTTAAAAAAAACTAACATAAAAAACAAAACAACTTTGCAATTTACTTCTATTATCAAGTTTACTTTGTTCTTTTAGTATCCTTTATTGAAAAGCAGGTAGGTTAGGTCTGGAGCTTGCATGTACCTGGAATACTATATGACATTGTGAATACACAGCTTCCATTTAGTGCTTAAAAGCATTATTGCAAGACTACTGCAAATTTGAATCTTTCTCTAGACAAATGCACAATACCTACCTATCTATGCTTTCCAACAAAGAATACCATGTCATAATAGAAGTAAATTGGAAATATCTTTTAAAATTCTGCACTAGATTACCAGTGTAGCTCAAATACAAGTTGAAAGTAGATGCGAACGTGTGAGCGCAGTTGGGATTTACACTAGAATGATTACCCTAGCCTCTGAGCTCTGGCTAGCTGTTTCGCAAAACTAAAAAGTGTCACAAAACACATCACAAATACATTACACAATACAGTAACACACATAATAGCACCAGCTAATAACAATTATTTTAAAAATATATTGCACAAAAAAGTTATAAGGGCTCAAAGATATGAGGTCTCAGGTGTTAGAAAAAAAAGGCCTTTAAAGGGCTTTAACATAGAGATACATATACATGTCTGAAAATATATATGTATGTATATGTATGTATGTATATATATATATATATATATATATATATATATATATACACACATATATATGTCCATATATGTGTACTTATGTATTTATATGTGTACATATGTATTTATGTATTTATATATGTATATATGTATTTATGTATTTATATGTGTACATATGTATTTATGTATTTATATATGTATATATGTATTTATGTATTTATATATGTATATATGTATTTATGTATTTATATGTGTACATATGTATTTATGTATTTATATATGTATATATGTTTTTATGTATTTATATATGTACATATGTATTTATGTATTTATATATGTATATATGTATTTATGTATTTATATGTGTACATATGTATTTATGTATTTATATGTGTACATATGTATTTATATATGTATATATGTATTTATGTATTTATATGTGTACATATGTATTTATGTATTTATATATGTATATATGTATTTATGTATTTATATGTGTACATATGTATTTATGTATTTATATATGTATATATGTTTTTATGTATTTATATGTGTACATATGTATTTATGTATTTATATATGTATATATGTATTTACAGACATGTATACACATATAAACATATATATACACATGTACACACATATGACATACATATAAGTGCATTAGAGCCCTTTGCAGTCAAGTAGAGGAAAACAAGTAAAAACAAATGTATGCAATATTCATATTTAATAAAGGTTTTAACTATATATTTACTTTAAATACTTCACATTCCAATGTTCTGCACATAGCAGAATATGTTCTAAATAGATATTTCTATATATATCTGTATATATCTATAACTATATATTATAATTTATTTTTATATATATAGATAGGCATAGATATATATTGTACCAAAATACCATGAGATATATGTAGAAATATGTATTTATGAAGAAATAGAAGATATTTGTAAAGTACATTGTGATGTGAAATATTCATATTTTTATGTTGGGTGAGATCATTTGAGAAGATGCATTTGGGTAAGCATGCGAGTAGGGTGTTTTTTTCCACTTTGTTTGCTCTATTGAGGGAATAGGTTATTGCGTGTGTGATATTCGGCTTTTTGCACGCATCAGGTTGGGAGTGAGCAATATCTTTTTACTTTCAAAACAGATGCACACAAAATATTTACTTCTAGCGCAGTTAGCTCACGAGCAAATTATGAATTATTTGTTACTTCAATACTTTATTATATAATATTTTATGATTTAAATATGTTAAAGTTCTACTTTTAAATGCCTTTTATGTACAAATTATAGCATAATTTGTAAAAAAGGCACATCATTTAATTGAGTATGCATGCGTTCTTACCATGTTTTACAAATGTTTCACACTTAGTAATACTGGATGTAAAGGACATTTTTACTCTTTACACTAAATAGAAGAAGCCAATATTGAGTCCAATAACGACATCATAGGACAAACCAAAAGTAATGTAATACAAAATAAATGTAAAGACATTAAAGCAATAATTCTTTAAGACCTGCTGATATGTTCATACACTTCTGATAAAATTGTATTTAATCAAAAATATTTGAATTCATTAATACTTTAAAATTCTTTTTCCATAGCTGCCCTAACAGAAATGATCCTACTCTCACTGTGCAAGAAAACGGGGTGTCCCTTGAAGGGAGATTTTCCCTCCAAGTCTTCAAATTCATAGGAAATTTTAACAAAATTTATTTGCACTGTGAGATCCGCTTATGTGATAAATCAAGTGAAACGTGTACTCCTGTGAGTAGAGACCCTGTTATTTGTATCAATTCAACATAATTGTGGATTAGGAAAATAAATTGATGACTTTTTAAAACTGTTGTTTCAGGGGTGTTCTGGGGTGCGATCCGTTTCAGTAGATGAGAAAACTAGCACAAAAACCATATCCAGTGTACCAATTTATCTAAAAGGTAAATATGAAATGACTTTTACTTTTTCTGTAAAATAAGGAAAATGTTATTGACATTTTTGAAATTCAAAAATCAATTTTATTAATATTTTTTGATATTTTATATTTAATATATCAAGAACGCACATTTAAGGTAACAATTCTTCATGTGCGCTAACCCGACCTCGTTAGTCCTAAGTTGCGAACCATGTTTTGCATTGTGCATATTTTACATTCCTATGTTCTTCACATATATATTTTTTTAACTTGTATTATTAAATATATATATATATATATATATATATATATATATATATATGATACTGTTAATGTAAAACACATATCTATACCTATATATCTATAGAAGTAGATATGCAGGTATAGGTATATATATAGATATATATAGAAATTTGTATTTACCATAACAATAACATTATCCTGTAAGTGAAGAACATTGGAATGTGAAATATTTACAGTACATATATAATAAAACACATAAATACGTAAATACATCTGTACATTCATATACAATCTTCTTTTTGCTAAAAACAAATGCTACTACTCTATACTCATCTTACTTGACCTTTCTGGTGCCTTTGACACTGTTGACATCCCCTTCTCCTACGGACTCTCAGCTTTCTTGGGCTCTGTGACACTGCCCTCTCCTGAATCTACTTATCTCTCTAACAGATCCTTCTCCATCTCTTTTGCTGGTGACTCCTCCTCTCCATTGCCTCTGTCTGTTGGAGTACCTCAAGGCTCTGTCCTGGGTCCTCTACTCTTCTCTATCTACACTTCTTCACTGGGTAAACTTATCAACAGCTACGGCTTCAACTACCACCTCTATGCTGATGATACCCAGATCTGTCTTTCCACCCCTGCACACTCTCCTTCTGTCAATTCTCACATCAGCTACTGTTTATCTGGCATTTCCTCCTGGATGGCCTCTCACCACCTAAAAATAAACATGTCCAAGACAGAACTACTTCTAATCACCCCCTCTAACTCTACTACAGTTTCTAATTTTTCCATCACTGTTGGCGGCACCACTATCTCCCCATCACCCCAAGTCTGCTGCTTCGGAGTCACACTTGACTCAAATCTGTCCTTCATTCCCCATATCCAACTGCTCTCTTCATCCTGCAGCAACCACCTGTGCAATATCTCCAAATTCGTCCGTTTCTGAGTGACGAAACCACTAAACTGCTTATCCACTCCCTGGTAATTTCCAGACTTGACTACTGCAATAACTTGCTAACTGGCCTCCACCTATCCCGTCTCTCTCCCCTTCAATCCATCCTAAATGCATCTGCCAGGCTAATCCACCTCTCTCGATGCTCTGTTTCTGCTGCACCTCTCTGTGAGTCCCTTCACTGGCTCCCCATTCACAGCAGAATTAAATTCAAAATTCTCATTCTGACTTACAAAGCCCTCACCAATGCTGCCACACCCTACCTGTCCTCACTTATCAACAAATATACTACAGCCCGCCCCCTAAGATCCAACAATGACCTGCTTCTTGCGTCCTCTACCATCACCTCCTCTCATGCTAGACTACAGGACTTCTCTCGTGCAGCACCAACCCTCTGGAACGCACTTCCTCATGCTGTCAGACTTGCCCCTAACCTCTCCTCCTTTAAACGTTCCCTAAAGACCTTTTTGTTCAGGGAAGCCTATCACCCGACTCATTAACAAATGAACTTCACTAACCCAACAGTTGCCTTCATCTCCACACTAATATCATTCTCACCTTTGCAGTCCCTACCTCCTGTTTCCCATCCTCCTACCCATCTAGATTGTAAGTTCCCACGGGAATAGGGCCCTCAATTCCCCCTGTATCTGTCTGTAAAATGTTGTCTTTTATTTTATTGTTTCTCCTTTGTACTTTTATCCTTGTACCCATGGGCAGCGCTGCGGAATTAGTTGGCGCTTTATAAATAAATAATAATAATATATAAATATATATATATATACATATTTAGACACGTCTATGTATATATATATATATATATATATATATATATATATATATATAAAAATATATATATTAAAGCCCATTGCAGGCATTTATTTTTTAATACCTTATACCATGATTTTTTGAACCCTTATAACTTTTTTATTAATTATTATTTTATATATTTTTTTTTTCATCAGACAGTGTTTATATGTACTTTTAGATGGTTTTATGTTGTGTTTAGTGCAACTATTTTCTTCCCTTATGCTTTACGTGAGCTCCATCAAGCATAAATTGCTATTGCACTAGCGGAAACACATTTATTTTCAACTTGTAATATGCGTACTATTTCTGCTGCATAGTTTTATACAAGTCTGGCCAGGCAAGTGTTGCAGCACTTTTTAGTGTGTGTTTATTATTTATATATTTTAATTTTATTGTATTATATTTTATCCTGTTTGTACATTTACTTACAGCGTGCTTTTTATCTAACATACTATTTAGTCACAAGCATGCATGCTGTTTAAGTTTATAGTCATCTATATACATTAATGTGTAATTAATGCATGTTTTAAATTTATGTGCTATTAAAAAATGAAATTAATTTTATTTTTGTGATGTCCAAATTAAACACAGTAGATTTGCATAATCAGCAAATACAAGATAACAAGACAATACTATAGCATTATATATTTCCACTCCCCCTGTACCATGTGATAGCAATCAGCCAATCACAAATGCATATACATATAGTCTGTGAATTCTTGCACATGCTCAGTAGGAGCTGGTGACTCAAAAAGTGTAAATATAAAAGACTGTGCACATTTTTTTTAATGGAAGTAAATTGAAAAGTTGTTTAAAATTACATGCTGTATCTGAATCATGAAAATTTAATTTGACATGAATGTCCCTTTAAGCGTTATCTCATAGATTACATTGTGGGTGGGTTTTTTTTATTTGCAATTGTAGCTTTTCTATCTATTCATACAATTTGACAAATTGATTAGGTTGTCCTACAATTTTAGAACATTAGATGGCGCTCTCACATAAACTCAAAACACAGCATAGTTGCCTTGTTAAAGGGACAGTATACACTAATTTTAATTTAACTGCATGTACTATAGACTACTATAAAGAATAATATGCACAGATACTGATCTAAAAACCCAGTACTTTGCTTGATGTTTGCTTGATATTTTAAGTTGCTAAATAAATGCAGTTATATTTTATATATTGAGTTTTGAGTACTGTATTTTTTAATACCACATTTTAAATCTAAAATTTTAAAACAATTATTGGAAAAAGAGCTGTTTCTTGCTTTTGTATTTTCTACATAAATTTAAAAACAGACAAACAAATATAATAACAACATTAATAATAAAAACATCTATAAAGCAGACATACTGTAGATTATATTAAGCATTCTTATAAATTATAATTTTAGTTTATTTTTTCACCAGTTAGTAGCGCTCTCTTATTTGTTCATATAAAAAAATATATGTGCTGTTTTTTGGTGGGTTTCTCCCCTCCATTTTTTATGTCTGTTATACCATTGGATTATATTAATAAAATTCTATTTGTTTTACAGCATCAGCTTTGTCATCTGATGGAGGTATGGATTATTTATATTAAATTAAAACATGTTTTTAATAATCCTATAATATAAAAGGCCAAGTGTGTTTGTCCGAAGCTGTCATGCGCAGTAGAGACTGCGCAAGGACAAACACACCTGGGCCTCTATTTATCACATGTCTTGTGGACCTGATCGGACAGTGCTGGATCAGGTCCGCAAGACCTCGCTGAATGCGGAGAGCAATAAGCTCTCCGTATTCAGCATTGCACCAGCAGCTCACAAGAGCTGCTGGGGCAACTCCGTCCCCTGCTGACTCGTGGCCAATCGTCCGCCAGCAGGGAGGTGTCAATCAACCCGATCGTATTCGACTGGGTTGAATTGTGGCGATTCCTGTCCACCTGCTCAGAGCAGGCGGACAGGGTTATGGAGCAGCGGTCTTTAGACCGCTGCTTAATAACTGCTGTTTCTGGCGAGTCTGAAGCTTGATAGATAGGCCCCCTGGCCTTCAATAAACTGACCTGTCAGCATTGAGAACTGTAGGCATGATGGGGCGTGGCCAGCTGGACCTGATAGGGGCCAGGCGGGTGTGACGGGGGCGGGCAGGTGTGACGGGGGCCGGGCTGGGCGGCAGCGGCCATGGCCCTGAGAGAGAGCAACAGAGAGGGGGGGAGAGAGAGCAACAGAGTGGTGGGGGAGAAAAAGAGAGGTGGGAGAGAGAGCAAAAGAGAGGAAAGAGAGAGCAAAAGAGGAAGGAGAGAGAGCAAAAGAGAAGGGAAGGAGAGCAAAAGAGGGGGGAGAGAGAGCAAAAGAGAAGGGAGAGAGAACAAAAGAGAAGGGAGAGAGAGCAAAAGAGAGGAGAGAGAGAGAGAGAGCAAAAGAGAGGGGAGAGAGAGCAAAGGACAGGGGGGAGAAAGAGCAAAAGAGAGGGGGAGATGAGAGAGCAAAAGAGAGGGGAGAGAGAGCAAAAGGGAGAGAGAGCAAAAGAGAGGGGAGAGAGAGTAAAATAGAGGAGAGAGAGAACAAAAGGGAGATAGAGCAAAAGAGAGGGAGTGAGAGCAAAAGAGAGGGAGAGAGAGCAAAAGAGGGGGAGAGAGAACAAAAGAGAGGGGAAGAGAGAGAGCAAAAGAGAGGGGAGAGAGAGCAAAAGAGAGGGGAGAGAGAGCAAAAGAGAGGGGAAGAGAGAGAGCAAAAGAGAGGGGAGAGAGAGCAAAAGAGAGGGGAGAGAGAGCAAAAGAGAGGGGAGAGAGAAAAAGCAAAAAGAAAGCATGGAGAAAGAGAACAAAAGAGAGGGGAGAGAGAAATCAAAAGAAAGGGGGGAGAGAGCAAAAGAGAGGGGGGAGAAAGAGAACAAAAGAGAGACTGGAGAGAGAGAGAAAAAGAAAGGGGAGAGAGAGAGAGCACTAAAGAGAGGGGGGATAGAGAGCACAAAAGAGATGGGGAGAGAGAGAGCGCAAAAGAGAGGGGGAGAGAGAGCACAAAAGAAAGGGGGAGAGAGCGCAAAAGAGAGTGGGAGAGAGAGAGTGCAAAAGAGAGGGGGGAGAGAGCAAGAGAGGGGGGGAGAGAGAGCACAAAAGAGAGTGGGGAGAGGGAGAGAACAAAAGAGAGGGGGGAGAGAGAGCAAAAGAGAGGGAGAAAGAGCAAGGGGTGGGACCGCTGTACTGCAAAAAATGGCCCGTGTAAACAGGCTTTTGGACTAGTAAACCTTTATTTTACAAGTAGCATGTATAAGTGAAATGTTTTATCTTAATATATGTTTTATGAGTCTTTTTACGCATACTCAAGCATTAACACTTTACGTCAGGTATCCAGCAGCACAATTGTTTTCAGTGATATTTTGTTTTGCGCTTGAGTGCAACACTTAATTCACCACTTGTAAGGGATAGCTCCCTGCTCTATCGATTAAAACTGTCAGCTACATTAAGATTCTTTGGTGAATCCTTTTTACCATCCATATGTTATACCATGTGTTATACCAAAGGATACACTCTATCAATTATGCTCCACCTGCAAATCTAGCCCACTGTCTATAAAACTATAAGAATAAATATAGTCTTTCCAAGACAAACAGGATTACTTTAGAGACCATTCTAGAATCTTTTGATAAACATCAAACTACATTAGAAGTCTTTTGTACATCATGAGACATCATCAGACTGATAAAGTCATCAGCTAAGGTAAAAAAAATCTTGGTGATGACTTCAGAATAGCAGATTACCTTACTGGTTACTTCACAAGCATGAACAGCCAGTGAATGACTCTAAAGTCATCTCATTTAAATATTTTGGCCTGTGGGCACACTTCAGTATGGCTTCTGGTCACTAGTCTGGAGTCATTGATTACTTCAGAATGACTCCAGGAAGATCATCCTTTTTGACTAGGGTATGCTTCACATTTTGCATATACTAATTCATACTGTTTAATTAATGTTTTGATTTTTGTTATTTTTAAAGCATCAGCGTTGTCTACTGGAGGTATGTGTTTTTGTATTAAATTAAATAATGTGTATAAGCAATAAGCATTGCATTAAATTTGAGAATAGATGCATTTCTTTGTTAGTAAAACTATTATAATACTGTATATTTTTTAATTTTCATTAAGGTGCATTATTTGTATGGAAGTATTTAAACATGTTTATTTATTTATTATTAAATAAAATGTATTACGTTTTGCCTGAAAAAGCTGTTTAAATCGTTTACTTATTACACATTCTTATTGGTTTATAAGCACTTCCTACAAATTCCCATTGGCTGATGAGCACTTCCTACAAATTCCCATTGGCTGATGAGCACTTCCTACAAATTCCCATTGGCTGATGAGCACTTCTTACAAATGCTCTTTGGCTAATAGTTATCCCCTGCTAATGTTTATGTTTAAATGCTGCTCTTTCATATAGAATTATACAAAAATTTAGTACACTGCCCCTTTTTCATAAATATAGATCTAATTAATTGTATATATGTGTATATTAATATATTTATGTGAACAATTTTAATACTATATTATGGTCTAAAAAAGTAAGCTCACCTGTGTTAGTCGAGGCAAACCCTATAGGTAAGTTCTACTCCGATACATTTAAATATACAGTGAATTAAAAATCAGTTATACTTTGCACACATAGCTTGGTTGTGTTTATAATCTATATAAGACATCTGTATTGAGAACAAGATTTTAAAAAACAAATCATATTTAAGTACATTATTGTAAGACATATGAAGTTTGCTTTGATATGGGCAGGGGATAGTGCTCAGGTATCTGACTTCTCTTATATGTTAAACAAAAAATATAACAAATTACAGGGATTATAAATACGATTTCATCATACCCTTTTTGTACTGTGCTAATTGTCTAATTACATGTTTTTTTTATTTACAGCTGCTTCGTTGGTCACTCTGATATTAACATTATTCTTTGCAAGAATGATATCCAGCTAAACTGTAATCCTATAATGACAACAACTGTAATTACACTGATGTATATATTGGTCAGACTTGATACTTTTCTGTTTCTAAGTTGAATTGTATACTTTATTCCTACTGTTTGGTGTGTTTATACTTATTAATATTTTTTGTGGGTGTACAAAAATCATTTACATTTTCAGGAAAATATATTTTGATTATTAAAATGCTTAATAAATAAAAACTAAATGTATATTTGTGAATTTGTTATTTATTTATTTTTGCTTATTTATTGAGCAGAACATGTCTGCATAAATACCAGGAAAAAAAAACATATAAAAAATGTAATAATCACAAATAACAACATTCTCCATGAGTTACAGATGAGGAAGAAATTATTCTAATTTCTTCCTCATCTGTAACTATTCCTATTCTAATCCACACATAAAACCTTGAAGAAAAAGCAAGGGAGTTCAACATGAAAAAAGTATTCATATGTATATGTAACAATTAAAGGGACAGTCAACACCTGAATGTTTGTTGTTTTAAAAGATAATCCATTAATTACCCATTCCCCAGCTTTACAGAAACACGGCCCTTCAAGCTCCATTCGGAGCTTGATAAACATGGGCCATTGTTTCAGATCATTTTTGATCACAGCTATTTGATAGTACATACTGAGAGCTTATCTTTTCTTTTCTAGCATTCAGCTTGCTTTTGAGCACAGAGCATACATAGATATAATTTCAGAAGTGAATCCTGTAAAAAGGAATAAGAAGGCGCCATATAGGGTAATATCGTCAGATCAAGTGACACAAACAAGTCACGGCCTGTGATATATGGCATTTACAAGTGCCTCCTCGTTTGTGAGTTCCTTATCGTCCTTTTGTTTGTGTCACTTGATCTGACGATATTACCCTATGTGGCGCCTTCTTATTCCTTTTTACAGGATTCACTTCTGACGTTTTCATCTGGAGAGAGCTGCCTTCGATTTGATTGTTCCTGGATTATTGTTGCCATCCACAGCGCACCTCCATAGGGTGCCACTATCCCTATTTCCTCCATAGATATAATTTAGATATTTGATATGTATGTATCAAATGTTCTTTCAAAGGAAAAGGATCAAAAAAATTTTTTTTTCCTATTTCCCTATACAGAAATTTTTTAAATCGGTAGTTAGTCTAAATTTGTATTCCTCTATGTGCCTATATATTTGTATATGTTTTTGTATTAAGAAAACAAATTACTTTATCATAAAAAGCATAGGGCTCCATTTATTAAAGTGCCAACTTAGTAACATTTGCTGGGTTAAGTATACTCGCTGTATATCACTGCCACAAATCTAAATTTGGTGTACTTATTTATCAAAAAAAGGTTCTACGTCCAATGAGGGAGCCTCACTGTGTGAGAACCATCAACAGTGGTGTGGACCCTCTCGGGGAGTATCACCTGAGCATCACAAGAAGCAGTGCCAGTCATTTGACATATTGAGACCGTTGGAGTGGAGGGTACCCAGTCGATGTATCCAGCGTGCCTCCAGTTTGAGCAGGACATTATCCCTATCCCCACCTCTTCTTAGTGGGGGGACATGGTGAATCAAGATGAATCTCATATCAGAGACATGGGCCCCAATTTATCAAAGTCTGGCAGACCTGATCTGACAGTGCGGATAAGGTCCGCCAGACCTCGCTGAATACGGCGAGCAATACGCTGGCCGTATTCAGCATTGCAACACCACCCCCTGCAGACTCGCGGCCAATGGGCCGCCAGCAGGGGGGTGTCAATCAGCCCGATCGTACTCGATCGGGTTGATTTCCGGCGATGTATGTCCGCCTGCTCTGAGCAGGCAGACAGGTTATGGAGCAGCGGTCTTTGTGACCCCTGCTTCATAACTGCTGTTTCGGGTGAGCCTGCAGGCCCGCCAGAAACACGGGGCATCAAGCTCCATTCGCAGCTTGATCGATAGGCCCCATTGTGTCCAGCTGACAGAAAGTGCCTAGCTGCTGGTTGATCCATGGCCCTGTATTGAGGGCAACACTGATAGCAGATCTATGGTTGGCCATTCATGTTCTAGCGTTGTCGGTAGTTTTTCCACATAGAACTGGCCACAGCAGCAACTGAGTAGGTAAACCACATGGCTGGTAGTGCAGGTGATGTAGTCTTTGATTTCAAACCTTTGGTTGGTGTATGGATGTCTGAATTTCTTACATGGAATCATACCACTGGCGGTAGTACATCCAACACATCAAAAGCATCCCACCCTAGCGGTTTTTAGCCATTGGTCTTTGTTGTACCAATGGCTGTAGTCCGTAAGCATTATTAGATCCCTAATATTCCTCCCCCTTCTGTAGCCAATGACAGGGGGCTTCATCTGTCTAAAAGGTAGAAGTGGATCCATTTTCAAGATTTCCCATCTATGGCGTATTGCTCTTGCTAATTCACGTTTCTCACCATTATAGGTTGTGGTAAACACCATTCTTTGTTTACAATATAAACAGAAAAAATAATTAATTGCGCTAAAGTTTTTAACCCTAAATAAATATTATCTCATTGCTCCAAGCCAATTAAATAAAAATATAAAATTATATTTAGAATATATATGTATACATATATATATATATATATATATATATAAATAAATAAATATGTACAGAAAATATAATAAATAAATCCAATGAAAATAATATGAATACACTTAGATTAAGATAAAAATGTAAAATAAGAAGATGAGTACACACACATATATATATATATATATATATATATATATATATATATATATATATATATATATATATATAATATAATAACAACAACAGAGCACTTTCTTAAGGTTCGTGATATTGTAATTGTCTGTATTAGGCTCCTGTATTGAACAGTATTTTTACATTACCTTTGTAGATTTACCCATATGTGAGGGTTGACATATGAGGTCTGGAAGGGCTTGTCTATTTGAAAGATTCCAGTCCATATGCTTAAAAATGGATATCCAGCAATGTGTTCCAGGACCTTAGCTCAGGTATGAAATCATAAAAGAAAAAAAGAGAAAGAGGCGCACAGGGCGAGACTCAAGTGAAAGGTTTTATTATAAAGTGTTACGCACGCAAAACAAATTACACTGACTAGATTCAAGAAAAATTGAGCATTCATAAAGAGCGCTGTGTTCCTACAGCCACTTTGTTTCACACAACAGACTTAGTTGGTCAGCCTTTTCCACAGTTACAGACAGTGTTAAATGAGGTATCCGGATTCTCTGCCGAAACTCTGTGTGGCTTAAGATGACTAGTGGCAACTAGTGGGCTTGAAGGTTTCCAACACCACCAAATTATATGCGTAGCCTAACGTGTTTCCCCCGATCTACGGCCGGGCTTCTTCAAGAGGCAAGTTTCTGTTACGGATATGCCCAATAATGCGCCTTTTATGTTTAAAGGCATAATGACCAATCATGGAACGGAGGTGTGTTATAGTTACCAATCCCAGTTAGAGGTGTGTCTGGTGGTTTACAAGTTTTGACAGCAAAGGTCTAACATATCGGGTGTTGAACATAATAGAGCCAAGTTTACAAATAGTAAATAAATACTAAAACATTTTTAAAACATGCCATGAAACATTCTACATCAGTTAAAAAATAAATTAGTTACAAATGTTAACTAACCAACAGTATACTCAGTATAACAATAAAAATAAAAAACAAGATTTTTCCAATCAACATTTACAATGGAGACGGAGAAACAGCTATAGAGCTAACAATGATGTTAGCCACCAGCACCATTCACACATGCGATCAACATTGTAAATATTGATTGGAAAAATTTGGAACATAACACCTGCAAATACAATACTCCAAATTGGGAAATAGGTGGGGCGAAACCCAAAAATACATATGGGATTCAACCTTTTTTAGGGGCCGAAAAAACAAGAAACCACAAACCTATACAACAAGACAGAACAGGGCAAAGAAAAAGGTCCCTAGAAAGAGAAGAAGAGGAAATAGAGCAGGAAAACTCATACAGGCAAACAGGGAGAATAAGAAAAGAATAAGTAAAGCTAAGAGCAATATCTTCAATCTAGCTGAAATTAGTTTGGATTCTAATGATATTAATCTCCTACAGAAAGTCCTCAATTTTGCGCCCAAATCAAAACCCAATAAATTTGAAATGTTTGTAGATGTACACAAATATGTTAGGAAATTTACATTAAAGAGATATTTCCTCAAGAATCCAGTTAATAGAGGTAATTTTAATCAGTACCATTTAGAGTCAACAGATTTAGGTATATTGGAATTTTTAAAGGATCTTGAAAATAATAATCAAAGTGAACATTTGAGGGAAGAAGGTATAATAGGGGAAAAATTAGATGAATATATAGATACACTCAACTTTTCCCAACACCTAACAGAACCTGAAATACAACACAAATTTAAGGCAAAATCAACATTTTACCCTGTAGGATTTCAAGGTGAGCAGTTATCCATGTTTAACAAATTAGTCCTCAAAGATATTGAGGAACAATTTGCAAAAGAAAATTATTTTTTAAACAAATATAAGGACAACTTAACTATCTTAGAAAGAAAGTCCCTTAAGAAATTGGTAAATAACAAAGAAATCACCATACGCCCCGACGATAAAGGCAGGGGCATCGTGATCCAGAAGAGAGAGGATTACCTCAAAGAGGCATTGAATCTTTTAAACGACACCACAACATATAAAATCCTTAAGATTGATCCAACAAGAAATTATAATAAAAAATTAAATGAAATATTAAATAAGGTTAAAATAGAAGGAACTCTTAATGAAGATGAATATAAATACATTTATACCTCACAACCGAATATTCCAATTAAATATCACTTACCCAAGGTTCACAAGGACCCTCTAAACCCCCCAGGCAGGCCAATAATATCTGGTATTGGGTCCATCACAGATGGTTTATTAAAATACGTAGATTCATATCTTCAACCTATAGTTAAATCTACAAAAGCATACCTCAAAGATACAACTGAGGTTATAACCAAATTTGAAGGGATTACTTGGGATCAAGATATGATATGGCTCACGTGTGATGTAGCATCATTATACACCTGCATCCCTCATGATAATGGTATACAGAAAGTCAAAACAGAACTGTTAAAATGGTCTATTTCTTCCAAGATCTAAAGCCGCATGTAGCGTATTTACATTATATGTACATAGGCTCTTAGTTTAATTTTAACTTTAAATGCATACTTTTCTAAATCGTACGAAAATGCAGCCTTGTAGCACAACATATGGTTTATGTATATTATTTTATAAATGCATATTAATCCATCAATTTTTTTAATAATCTTTTAACATTTGTAACTAATTTATTTTTTAACTGATGTAGCGCAACATATGGTTTATGTATATTATTTTATAAATGCATATTAATCCATCAATTTTTTTAATAATCTTTTAACATTTGTAACTAATTTACATGTTTCATGGCATGTTTTAAAAATGTTTTAGTATTTATTTACTATTTGTAAACTTGGGTCTATTATGTTCAACACCCGATATGTTAGACCTTTGCTGTCAAAACTTGTAAACCACCAGACACACCTCTAACTGGGATTGGTTACTATAACTCACCTCCATTCCATGATTGGTCATTATGCCTTTAAAAATAAAAGGCGCATTATTGGGCATATCCATAACAGAAACTTGCCTCTTGAAGAAGCCCGGCAGTAGATCTGGGGAAAAGCGTTAGGCTACGCATATCATTTGGAGGCGTTGGAAACCTTCAAGCCCACTAGTTGCCACTAGTCATCTTAAGCCACACAGAGTTTCGGCAGAGAATCCGGATACCTCGCCTAACACTGTTCGTAGCTGTGGAAAAGGTTGACCAACTAAGCCTGTTGTGTGAAACAAAGTGGCTGTAGGAACACAGCGCTCTTTATGAATGCTCAATTGTTCTTGCATCTAGTAAGTGTAATTTGTTTTGCATGTGTAACACTTCATAATAAAACCTTTCACTTGAGTCTCGCCCTATGCGCTTGTTTTTCTTTTTTTCTTTTATAATTCTTTGTTTAGCTGGATCTCCTTTTGTCTGGGGAGTAGCTGTGTCACAGTTATTTCCTGTATCATTAACAGTTGTTGTTTGTAACCACGTTCAAGGAAATTATCAGACATCATCTGCATCTGTTGTGTCCTGTTTTCTTTATATGTATTGTTTTGTTTCTAAAGACCCTAATCATCTGTAATTTGATAATGGCCCTTGTGTGTGTGGTGAATAGTTCCTGGTAGCGTATAAAAGAGAATTCCTATCAGTTGAGTTGGTTTGGTGTATAAGGTAGTAGATAGTCCTCTGTCTTTTTTGTAAATCTTTAGATCTAGAAACTCAATTTGGTTTGGGTTACACTGCATTTTCAATCTGATGGGAGAATCTAGATGGTTGAGATTATTAACCCATTCTGTGAGTGCCTGGAAGCCCCCTTTCCAGATGAAGAATAAATCATCTATGCATCTTTTATAGATTGTTATATTCTCATTCTCAAAAATGCGCATTATCGTTACCTTGTAGTGTTCCATGTATAGGTTGGCATACGCCAGGGCTAAATTTGAGCCCATGGTGGTGCCAATCATTTGTTGGTAAAATCTGTGTTCAAAACTGAAGTAATTGAGTGTGAGGCAGAGTTCAAGTAGTCCCAAGAGGAATGTAGTAGGTGGACCAACGTATGGATTACGTGTGAGTGCTTACCGTATAACATTCAGTCCGTCCTCATGCGGAATAACCGTGTATAGACTGTTCATGTCCATTGTCAACAACAGATCAGTTTCCTCTATCCCGATGCCATTTTTAGCTGTTTGATAAGGTCCCCTGAGTCTCTCAGGTAGGAATCCATCTATAGTACCAGTGGTTTTAGATGTTAGTCAATAAACTGAGCCAGAGGTTGAAGGAGGGAACCACGGGCTGAGACAATGGGTCTACCCGAAATTCATCCTTGTTGATCCATTACATTGTTAGCCCTTCACTAAGCACTTGATCTATTAGCTGTTTTTTGTAGGATCCCGGGTCAGAGGTTTATATGTCCTACTATCATTCAGTTGGGTATGGATCTCCTCACTGTATTGTTGATAGTTCATAACAAATACTGCTCCACCTTTGTCCACTGCTTGGACAACAATCTGTGGGTCCATGGGTAATTATTTTAAAGCTTGTCTTTCAGCTTTTCGTATGGTTAGGTCTGCGGTTATCACAAAGGTCCACTTGTGTATCAGATGTTATTACTCTGGTATACATCCTGATACTGGCACTAGTGTTTACTGGCTCAAATATACTTTTGGGTTTGAAAAGTATCCTTGTCAGGTTAGGAAATGTCCAGAAGAAGACCCAAATGCTAGGGCGAACTTAAACAACACCCTTGCACTCTGAGTTTAATCCAGGACATGATCCTACGACAACCTCCAAAAAACAATGTACTCATGATATGTAGCAGGGTTATCCTGTGCCCAAAGTAATTCAAGATATCAGCCAGATAGACTTCTGAATAAGGAACTGGTTTCAGGAAATGTCTTCCACAGAATAAGGAGAGCAGGGATAGTCCACTTATACTCAGACAGAAGAAGGGTAAAACAAGAAACAGTTAATAATGCAGAAGTAGGTAATTTGTTATCAGGCAGTTTGAGGGTTAACACTGTGTAGTCAGTCTTTGCAGAGTTTGCAACAGGTAATCAGGCAGTTTGAGGGTTAACACTGTGTAGTCAGAACTTGCAGAGTTAGCAACAGGTAATCAGGCAGTTTGAGGGTTAACACTGTGTAGTCAGAACTTGCAGAGTTTGCTACAGGTAATCAGGTAGTTTGAAGGTTAACACAGATTAATCAGTACTTGCTGAGATTGGCAACAGAATATCAAGCAGTTTGAAGGTTTACACTGAATAAACTGTATTTGCAGAGTTGGAAACAGGTAAACATGCAGATTGAAAGTTTCCCAGAATAAACAGTATTTGCAGAGTTTGGCAGTACACTGTGTAGTCAGAACTTGCAGAGTTTGCAACAGTATATCAGGCAGTTTGAGGGTTAACACTGAATAGTCAGTCTTTGCAGAGATTGCAACAGGTAAACAGGTAGTTTAAAGGTTAACACAGATTAATCAGTACTTGCTGAGATTGGCAACAGGATATCAAGCAGTTAGAAAGTTTCACAGAATAAACAGTACTTGCATTGTTTGGAAACAGGTAATCAGGAAGTTGAAGTTTAACCCAGCATAGTCAGTCCTTGAAGAGATTGGCAACAGAAAAGCAGCAGTTAGAGAGATTCCACAGCGAATTCCTCACAGAAGCCACAAAGAGGAACAAACAAACGGGCACTGGAGAAACAGGAAGCCCGGAATAAAAAGCCAGGTCGTGACATCATCAGGAAGGGGCGGCTCGGACACCTGTCAATCAAGCACACAGAGAGGACTGCAGAGCTTCCCAGCGGCCGAGCGTGACAATCCTCTCCTGTTCATGGGTGTCATCCCCAAAGTGTTCTTTTAATTTCAGATACAGTTGGAATTTTTGGATATATTGGAATATCTCAAATGTATCACTCCTAAATGAGGGAATGAAGGTAAGTCCCTTGTTTAACAGACCCATTTCTGTATCCATGAGAGGTCAGTCGCTGATGTTGATTACATCTGATTGTGTTATCTGGGTGGTAGTGGGGGCTTGCCTCCGGCAATAGTTGCCCCTCCATGGGTGCAACCACAGTTTCTTACATTGCCTCCAGACCTGGTTGTTACCCCTAAAAAAGGTGCGCTTGTTTGTGGGGGACCTTAGCTATCCTGGGTGTTAGAGCGATAACCTGTATCTGAGTCTAATCCCGAAATGCTAACAATGGTGTTTAAATATCTAGATCTAAATTGCCATGGTCTCCTCAGTCTTTGTGGTCTTCTATAGGTATTGCCCAGGGTCCAAGTGTATACTCTCTTTTCTTTATAGTCAGTGTCCACTGTGATGATCTTATGATTTGTGAATGTCACAAGTTCCCTTTTAGAGTCATTCACTTGCTTTGTGAATTTATCCATCCATGTGTCAATGCTATCCTCATTGAGTATACTCACTTTGTTTGCGTTAAACTCCCTTTTTCCCTTCCTCACTGCAGCGAGCAGGGTGGTGCATTCCTCAATTACTAGGAGAATCAAGTCCAGCGAACATTTATTCAAAATTTGGCACCATTTCTGGCAAAAGCTCATATTGTTTCTGCCAATGGTAGGCATATTCTTAATCCTAAAGCCCCTAGGAATGTTATTTTTACAATAATACTTTGAAAGGTATATAGTGTGAAGTTCTAAGTCTGTCTCCCTCTTTTTTAGCCTGACAATGTGATTGTATAGATTTTGTGGGGACTCATCAGTCGTAGGTTCAGCATCTTCACTGTCCACCAAGATCCTCATAGCATCCTCTGGTGTGTAAGTGAAGGTTCTGGTGGTGACCTCATCATCCAGAATCTTTGTCACAGGTATTGTGTCCGTAGCTGCAGTCTCCTCCGTGGTGATTAAATCAGTGAACATAGTTATAATGCAACACTCAGGTGTGATCACCGTTCTGTGAGGTGTACACAAGTATTCAAGTGATGTGTAGAGAACTAGTAAAGACTCCACCTGGGTGGAGTCCACTGAGGGTTTGAGGACTAAAGTTCCAAAATTCAATGGTGGGTGCTAGATAAAAAGCTTCATTCAGTTGGGTATGGATCTCCTCACTGTATTGTAGGAGATATAAACCTCTGCCCAGGGATCCCACAAAAAACATCAAACAGACTCAGGGGTTCTTATCAAACAGCTGAAAATGGCATTGGGGATAGAGGAAACTGATCTGTTGGTGACAATGGATGTGATTAGTCTATTCATGGTTATTCCGCATGAGGACGGATTGAATGTCATACGGGCAGCACTCACATGTTATCCATACGTTAGCCCACCTACTACATTCCTCTTAAGACTACTTGAACTCTGCCTCACACTTAATTACTTCAGGTTTGAACACAGATTTTACTATCAAATGATGGGCACAGCCATGGGCTCAATTGTAGCCCCAGTGTATGCCAACCTATACATGGAACAGTACGAGGTATCGATAATGCGCATTTTTGAGAATGAGAATATAAAATATAAAAGAATATAAAAGAAACATAAATAATGTATTCTTCATCTGGAAAGGGGGTCCCAGGCATTTACAGAATGGGTTGAAAATCTCAACAATCTAGATTCTCCCATCAGATTCAAAATGCATTGTAAACCAAACCAAATTGAGTTTCTAGATCTAAAGATTATAAGCGATATGTAAGTACCAGAGATCGGATCTCTGGTTAATTTTATAAATATCCCCTAACTGGCCCCAAAATACTGTCTAGTGTAGTTTATTAAAAAATAAAGATGGCAGCATCTTTAATTTTTAATAAAATTACTGCACTAGGCAGTATTTTGAGGGTAAAGTTGGCAGGGGTGGGCTGAAAAAAAACGAGCACTGAAAAGTGCATTTACATTCCTGTCTATGGGAACTATGTGCCTCTTTAAGCGCTTAACATTTCTCTTCTTGTGATATATATATACATATATATATATATATATATATATATATATATATGTGCTTATATACATATATTTATGTGGTAATTTGTGTATATATACCCATATTAACACATAAATATATATGTATATCAGCATATACATATATATTTATATTTGCTGCCATCGCTGCGTGATTTACCTCCTTCACTGGCGCTGAAGTTCTGATGCCGTTTCTGACGGCATCAGAACGAGACTCCCATAGAAGCCTATGGAAGCACACACTCTTGTGTGCTCAATGCTTCCCAGCGATGCAAACACGAGTTCACGTTCACATTTTTTTTTTACTTGTAATACAAGAGCACATTCGCGTATGCTGGTACTACACAGTGGAGCGCAAATATCCCTTTCATTAAAGCGATATTTAGCGCTCCACTTGTAATCTGGCCCATAAGTGCAGCACCCCACAAACTGCTATATACAAAATAAGAAAAAAAAAGAGCACACAAGGCAAGACTCAAGTGAAAGGTTTTAATTAAGAACATACACACGCAAATGCTATTGCACTTACTAGAAATATATAATAAAAAAGCATTCAGGTGTAGCGTTCACTTCGCTGCATTCCTCGTCGCTCACTGTGGGCTGAGATGAAAATGCCTCCTGCTGTTGTAGCCGTAAGTGTCTGACAGGGTTTTCCCGGAGACCCTGATAGTCTACTTAATGACTTGTGGTGACAAGGTAGCTTTGATAGTGGCGTCTGTAACCTGTCAGCTGATACCTGACGCGTTTGCCCCGGTCAACGGCCGGGCTTTTTCAAAGGTAAAATAGACGGATGTCTAGAAAAATGCGCCCTTTGTATTTAAAGGGCTCTCCACCATACAGAGCTGGCGGGTTTGTCTGCTTACTACCAATCATATTAATCTGATCTACACATATATCAGTAAGCTTACGGTTGCGGTAGTGCATTGTTTTGATGTAATAGGTAAACCCATATTATACATTTGATACATAATTTATTATTATTATTATTATTATTATTATTATCAGGTATATGTAGAGCGCCAACAGATTCCGCAGCGCTGTAAACATAGTCGGTGTACAGGATAGCTTTTGTAGGGGTCAGGTGGGTAGAGGGCCCTGCCGAGAGTTGCACTGTTTTAGTCGGCTCTTATGAAGCGATCTGCAAACAGCTGGGCCCATAGGCTCACATTCTAAGGGGTTCAAGGGGAAAGCAATGGAGTTAGGAAAGGTTACTGTTGGTTGTATACATCCCTGAATAGTAGAGTTTTTAGGGAGTGCTTGAAGCTGTTAAAATTAGGGGAGAGTCTTATGGAGCGAAGCAGGGAATTCCACAAGATGGGGGCCCGTCTGGAGAAGTCCTGTAAATGGGAATGTGAGGAAGTAACAAGAGAGGAGGAGATCCTGAGCTGATCGAAGGGGACGGGAGGGAGAGTATCTAGAGACAAGTTCTGAGATGTAGGGGGGAGCAGTGCAGTTGAGAGCTTTATATGTCAGGGTGAGGATTTTATGTTTAATCCTAGAGGCAAGAGGAAGCCAGTGAAGGGATTGGCAGAGAGGTGCAGCAGATGAAGAGCAACGAGTAAGGAAGATGAGCCTGGCAGAGGCATTCATAATGGATTGTAAAGGAGCTATGCGGCAGCTACATTTGATACATAATATAATAAATACTATAATAAATAAAAGATAAAAAGATTATCTCAAAAAACGATAAAAAGATCTATGGTCTTGATACATAATGAACAGAACTATGCTAAATATGCAAAAATTACAAATATGCTAAGGAATAACATTTCAATGCAATTAAAATGAAGTTTAAAATGTAACACATAAATACACTAAAATTACTATATGCTAAAAATATGCTATTACAAAAATGTATACACAAATGTGATAACCTATATTACAGTGCCTATCAAATTTATAATGAGTCTATTATACTCAGAATCATTGATATTAATTGATATCTTAACATTAATTGAGACCCAATGCTACAGTGTTTATCATATTTATATAAATCTGATATGTTTAAACTTCATATTTGGATAATTGATGTCCAAAATATATAGAGCACCTATTCTATTGTTGATTGTGTTGTATAAAGGATGATTTTATATGAATGCTGCTACATCTATATCTATATTTAAACCCAATGGTTGTAATGTTTGAAGTTTGTATATCCACTTCGTTTCAAGTTTCCTCCATTCTAATAATCGATTTGGTTTTGATAATGAAACACAATCTATGACTTGAACATTTAGAGAGCTAGGGGTATGTCCATGACACTCTAAAAAATGCTTAGGAACACTATGATTAGTCATTTTTTCTTTGATATTATAAATATGCTCATTTACTCGCCGTCTAATCATACGTTTTGTGCGACCTACATATAATAGGCCACACCCACATTGTAATAAATAAACTACATATGTAGAGTCACAATTACTTCTAAAGTTGATGTTGAATGTTTCTGTAGACCCAATGTTTGGAAATGTTGGTGCTTTATTAATATGTTTACACATGTTACATCTGGTTTTACCACATTCATGTTCCCTTTCCATTCACTTAACCAGTTAGCTCCTGCCTTACTATTTCCATTTCTTTTTTGTTTATGACAGTTTTAAGTTTGCTTGGGGCAAGTATATTTTTAAGACTCATGCCTTTCCTGTACGTAATGATGGGTTTAACATATAGGTGTGGCCCTAACACAGGATCAGATTTTAGTAATGGCCAGTGTTTCTTGAGAATCTTCTCTACATACTTAGAGCCTTCATTATATGTTGTAATAAACCTTGGTGGATCTGCTTTATTCAATTGTGATTGTAAAAGTTTGTTATGTATGTGTGACCCTATTAGTTCCTGCCCTGGTTTTTCCTTTGTAAAGAAAGAATTTCTATCTTTAGATATAGCTTTACATTTGGCATCTTGCATAATGTCCTGACTATACCCTTTTTCTAAATATGTATTTTCTAAAATTTGTGCTTCAACTTCAAAATCAGCTGTATGGGTACAGTTTCTCTTAATACGCAGAAACTGACTATAGGGGACATTATTTATCCAACACTTTTTATGTGCACTTTTGGCCTGGATATAACTATTACAGTCTGTGTTTTTCCGATGATTCTTAACTGCCACTCTACCTGTAGTATCCTTAAACAAGACTAAATCTAAAAATTCTATCTGTTGCTCTAAGTGTGAATTGGTGAATGTTAAGTTAAAATTATTATTATTTAAATGGGCCATAAACTTCTCAATTTCCTCAATTCCCCCTCGCCTGCGCATAATAATATCATCTATATACCTGGCATATGATAATATATTATTTAAATTGGGGTAATTCCGCCATATGTACATGTTCTCAAAAGCATTTACATATAAATTTGCGTATGATGGGGCAAATGTTGTCCCCATCGCTGTTCCCCTTGTTTGTAAATAATATTTGTTTTGGAACATAAAATAGTTGTGATGAAGGATAAAATCAATACACTCAGTTAGAAATAGTATATGTTCTGTAGGAATAGTCCATTTTAGTAATTCCTCCTTAATTTTCTCTATACCATTATCGTGTGGGATACAGGTATAGAGTGCAGCTAATTTTTAATAAAATGACTGCACTAGGCAGTATTTTGGGGGTAAAGTTGGCAGGGGTGGGCTGAAAAAAAAAACAGCACTGAAAAGTGCATTTACATTGCTGTCTATGGGAACTGTGTGTTCCCTCTAAATATATATATATATATATATATATATATATATATATATATATATATATATATATACACATACATATATTTATGTGGTAAATAATGTGGTAATATGTGTATATATACACATATTAACACATAAATATATATGTATATCAGCATATACATATATATTTATATTTGCTGCCATCGCTCCGTGACTTACCCCCTTCACTGGCGCTGAAGGTTTGATGCCGTCTCTGACGGCATCAGAACGAGATTCCCATAGAAGCCTATGGAAGCACACACTCTTGTGTGCTCAATGCTTTCCAGCGATGCAAACACGAGTTCACGTTCACATTTTTTTTTACTTGTAATACAAGAGCACATTCGTGTATGCTGGTATTACACAGTGGTGCGCAAATATCCCTTTCATTAAAGCGATATTTAGCGCTCCACTTGTAATCTGGCCCATAATGTGCAGCACCCCACAAAATGCTGTTGGATTAACAACAGGTATGTTTTTATTTTTTAATGTTTACATTTTTGATACACCAAACATCAATAGATTTACAATTATTTTTACCTTATATTTTTGTTTTATAAACAAATTTTGTATACAATACAAATAATAAAAACAATGACACCTTTTTATTTTTTAGTGGACACTATTCAAAACTTAGGAACAGCTCTGATATCTTCCTCACAAGGTAATTATTTTTATCTAATTAATTGTTACCTGGATATACCTAATTAATGTGTTTGATTATAATAAATGTTATTTTTTCAATTTTAATTTTTATTTACATGATGGAATTTTCCGTTTCAACACATTAATTGCCATTTTATTAATGCAAATAATTATAAAAGGACAGTATAAAACTGTATGTAACTATCAGCTACTTGTTTAAATATTAATCTACTTTGTTTTGTAATGTTTTTAAATATAGATAACACCTTTAATAGCCATTTTCAAACTTAACAAAAAAATGTTATATTAATATATATATTACCAAAATCATTAATCTAATTTAAATAACTTTTCACACTAAGAAGCTGATTTATCGAGCCGTCAATCGGCCCCAATGCATCTGTTTCCATGCGAGTCTTTAGGCGAGTCTCCCTGGAAACAGGAATTAAGAAGCAGTGATCTTAAGACCGCTGCCCCTTAACTCGTCCACCACCTCTTAGGTCTGATTGGATACGATCAGGTTAATTGACACCCCTTGCTAGCGTCCGATTGTCTGCAAATGTGCAAGGGGCGGCATTGCACAAGCATTTCACTAGAAATTCTTGTGTAACGATAAATGCTGACAGGCCCTTTAGGAACTTCATATGTGCCATACAGTTAACATTATGCTTATCATGAGTGAACACTAAGGGAATTTATCAAGCTCAGTATGGAGCTTGATGCCCCATGTTTCTAAAGACCGCTGCTCCATAACCTGTCCGCCTGCTCTGAGGCGGCAGACAGAAATCAACCCGATCGTATATAGACACCCACTGCTAGCGGCCGATTGGCCATGAATCTGCAGGGGGCAGCATTGCACCAGCAATTCACAAGAACTGCTGGTGCAATGGTAAATGCCGACAGCGTATGCATTTATCGATGTGCGGCAGACATGATACGCTACATCGTATCATGTCCGATTGCACATTAATAAATATACCCCAATAAATCTATTAACCCCTAAACCACCAAACCCCACAATGCAAATAACTCATCACTAAGCCCCCTAACCTAACACCCCCTAAATTAACCCCATTACATAAATTAAATGAATCCAAAATTACAATTAAAATAAAAAACATTAGAACAGCCAATAGGATTTTAGTAGCTCTCATCCTATTGGCTGATTTGAATTTGAAGAATCAAATTAGCCAATAGGAATGCAAGGGACGCCATATTTAATCATGTACCTTAAATTCACTATTAAGTGTACGCCGGCGATTGTACGAAGAGGATCCTCCACGCTCCATGGTTCTGCGGTCACCGGTCTTCAGTTCAGAGGTGGGTGGTCTTCAGTTCCGCGGTCCTGGATGAAGATAGAAGAGGTCATCGCGTGGAAGAAGACTTCCCTGCCGGACTTCAGGAACCGGTCGCCGCTTGGAAGAAGACTTCACCGCTGGACTTCAGGAACCGTGAGTACCTATCTGGGGGTTAGAGATAAGCGCTTTTTTTAAAATATTTTTTTATTTTTTAGATTAGGGATTTTGGGCAATTTAAAAAGTGCATTACAAGAGCTGAATGCCTTTTTAAAGGCAATGCCCATACAAATGCCCCTTTGGGGCAATGGGTAGTTTAGTATTTTTTAGTGTTATTTTTTTTTGTTTTGGGGGGTTTAGTGAATGGGAGGTTTTAGTATTTTTTTAAGGAAAAGAGCTGTTTAACTTAGGGCAATGCCCTACAAACTGCCCTTTTAAGGGTTATTTGTAGTTTAGTATTAGATTGGGGGGTGTTTTTATTTTGGGGTGGCTTTTTTATTTTCATAGGGATTAGGTTTAATTTTTTTATTTGTGATAATCTTGTTTATTATTTTATGTAATGTAAGACTTTTTTATTTTCTGTAATTTTAGCTTAATTTAAACTAAGTTTTTTTATTTGTAAAGTAATGTTAGTTTTTTTATTTTAATTGTAATTTAGGATTAATTTAATTTATGTAATGAGGTTAATTTAGGAGATGTTAGGTTAGGGGGCTTAGTGATTAGTTATTTACGTTGTGGGGTTTGGCGGTTTAGGGGTTAATAGATTTATTAGGTTAATTGCGATGTGGGTAATTGGCGGTTTAAGGGTTAATAGTTTAAATAGATAGTTTGTGTTGTGGGGGGATGGCGGTTTAGGGGTTAATGAGTTTAATAGATACTTTGCGGTATGGAGGTTGGTGGATTAGGGGTTAATACATTAGTTATTGCGGTGGGGGGGTTGCAGTTGAGAGGTAGATATTGCTCATGCGCTAGGTGCTTGATTTAATTCTATCAGCGACCGACGGGTAAAATATACGGCGCCGTACTTGTATGCGGCGCCGTATATGCGATCGAGTGTAGTGTAAGGTCAGGTTACCTTAGTAGCCTATTAATGTTTTAGAAATCCGGCATTGGGTGGAATTGTTAACATAAAGAGGTCTGGGGGTGGTGTGAGTGCTAACTACGTGGTATATGCTTGAATCCCTGTGTAGTCTAGTAAATCTCCAAATACAGACTAATGATGAAAGAAATATAGAGAATGTGAAAACAAGGGGTAATAATTAATATAAAGGTAATATAATGAGTAATATAAAAAAAAAGGATCAATTAAAAGGAAATATCAAATAAAGGCTTAGATTGAATGAATTATAAAAGATAAATTTAATTGGAGGTATATATCAGCAGTATGTAAACAACAGTATAGACAATGAATTTAGACAATTAATAACATATATATATATATATATATATATATATATATATACGATGCCGGCATCAGTTAAAAAATGATAAAAATAGCTAGACAAACAATTTGTCTAGAACAAATCGTTTTTTAAAAAAGAAATGTCAAAATAGTGATAACCCAATCTAGATCTCAAACAATTGGCAGCTAATTGGTAACACAATATTTCAACCTAAAAAATAAAAACAGTAATACAATTACGTGTTTTAGATTAAAAATGCTTACAAATTGAGCGGTTATAGGTGAGTATAATAACCGATTAGGATCCAAACAATTCTAAGAGCCAGGGCGGATAAAATACAAGCCGGGTATTATGTCCGTTAGAGAAAATTGTGAATGAAAGCTGTGGATTGTGACGTCACGTCACATGACTTATAGAAATGGTCCAATGGTAACAAACAGACTGAACACAATGTTATTTTGAAAAGGTACCGGTGAAAAAGAAAAACTTTGTGTCAATCTGTATATCTTAGTATAATGATGTCAGAAATACTTGCAGATATCGGATAGTTTTCCTCAGATTTGTAGTAAAAGTTAGTCTATCAGCTGTTCGTAACAGCGCAGTGTTTGTGGGTCCGTCTTCTGTGATCCGTCTTCTGTTTGAAGGAACCTCCAGGCAATGTTTTATCCCCTGTAGAACAGTGTTAGACAGAAGTTCTTGCAATAGATGGTAATGTTATAATGAAAACAAAGTGTAAGATGCAGGCACACAGGAATTAGTCATATGTCTATCTCACATCTTTACAGGTTCATCTCTATCTCTATAATTAATTTAGAGATAGACATATGAATAATTCCTGTGTGCATTACTCTATACGCTAATTATAGCCATCTGACACTCCTTATTACCAGCATACGGCGGCACCTACACAGGTTCATCTCTATCTCTCTAAACATATCCTGAGATAGACATATGACTAATTCCTGTGTGCCTGCATCTTACACTTTGTTTTCATTATAACATTACCATCTATTGCAAGAACTTCTGCCTAACACTGTTCTACAGGGGATAAAACATTGCCTGGAGGTTCCTTCAAACAGAAGATGGATCACAGAAGACGGACCCTCTAATGCAGATGTGTAGTGTGAAGATGAACTTGTGTGCACATACAGGAATCCTCAAAATCCTGGTGAACTCTCAGAGCACCAAAAGAGCACAAGCTTCTGTATAGAAATAGCAAACTGTTCTATTCAATAATGTGCTTCATAACTTTTTCTTCCGGCGAGCCTGAAGGCTCGAGCGGAAACAGGGGCATCAAGCTCCATTTGGAGCTTGATAATTCGACCCCAATGACACAAAACATTTTTTATTCTACAAGGTATTTTGAAATATTGCAGATGGGTGAAATGGAAGCAATGTGCTTTCCATACGTAGGGGCCGATTTATCAGCATACGCTGTTGGCATTTAACATTGCACAGCCAGTTCTAGTGAACTGCTTGTGCAATGCCGCCCCCTGCAGATTCGCAGCCAATCGGCCACTAGCAGGGGGTGTCAATCAACCCGATCGTATTCAATTGTGCGGATTGATGTCCGCAGCCTCAGAGGCAGCGGAGGAGTTAAGAAACAGCGGTCTTAAGACCGCTGCTTCTTAACTGCTGTTTCCAGCTAGCCTGAAGGCTCGTGCCAAAACAGGGGCATCAAGGGCCATTCGGGCCTTGATAAATCGGCCCCTTAAGGTCAATTGCCCAGACAGAGATATCACATTTTCATATTGATTTAAATATAAACATATAACAAAACAATACATTTTGTATAAACAAAAACAATAATGTAAAAAGGCAATATGAGATAAGCCACGTACAATTAATTTATGACAATATGCTAAATGAAGTTAAAGCCATGTATTTTAAAATAATAAAATATTCATATACTAGTCCTAAAGCCCGTTCACACGGGCCATTTTTTGCAGGGTACAGCGGTCCCACCCCTTGCGCTCTCTCCCTGCCCCTCTCTTTTGCTCTCTCTCCCCCTCTCTTTTGAGATCTCTCTCCCCCCCTCTCTTTTGAGCTCTCTCTCTCTCCCCCCTATCTTTTGCGCTCTCTCTCTCTCCCCCCTCTCTTTTGCGCTCTCTCTCTCTCCCCCCTCTCTTTTGCGCTCTCTCTCTCCCCCTCTCTTTTGCACTCTTTCTCCCCCCTCTCTTTTGCGCTCTCTCTCTCCCCCCTCTCTTTTGCGCTCTCTCTCCCCCCTCTCTTTTGCGCTCTCTCCCCCCTCTCTTTTGTGCTCTCTCTCTCCCCCCTCTCTTTTGCGCTCTCTCTCTCCCCACTCTCTTTTTGCACTCTCTCTCTCCCCCTCTCTTTTGCGCTCTCTCTCTCCCCCCTCTCTTTTGCGCTCTCTCTCCCCCC
Organism: Bombina bombina; assembly: GCF_027579735.1. Lineage (NCBI taxonomy): Eukaryota > Metazoa > Chordata > Amphibia > Anura > Bombinatoridae > Bombina > Bombina bombina. The sequence continues at coordinate 165,868,867 of NC_069509.1, forward strand.
TCTCTTTTGCGCTCTCTCTCTCCCCCTCTCTTTTGCGCTCTCTCTCACCCCTCTCTTTTGTGCTCTCTCTCACCCCTCTCTTTTGCGCTCTCTCACCCCTCTCTTTTGCGCTCTCTCACCCCTCTCTTTTGCGCTCTCTCTCCCTCCTCTTTTTTGCGCTCTCTCTCTCTCCCCTCTCTCTCTCTCTCTCTCTCTCTCTCCCTCTCTCTCTCCTCTCTCTCTCCCCTCTCTCTCTCTCTCTCTCTCCCTCTCTCCCCCCTCTCTCTCTCCCCCCTCTCTTTTGCGCTCTCTCTCTCCCCCCCTCTTTTGCGCTCTCTCTCCCCCCCTCTTTTGCGCTCTCTCTCTCCCCCCCTCTTTTGCGCTCTCTCTCCCCCTCTCTTTTGCGCTCTCTCTCACCCCTCTCTTTTGTGCTCTCTCTCACCCCTCTCTTTTGCGCTCTCTCACCCCTCTCTTTTGCGCTCTCTCACCCCTCTCTTTTGCGCTCTCTCTCCCTCCTCTCTTTTGCGCTCTCTCTCTCTCCCCTCTCTCTCTCTCCCTCCTCTCTCTCTCCCTCCCCTCTCTCTCTCCCTCCCCTCTCTCTCTCCCTCCCCTCTCTCTCTCCCTCCCCTCTCTCTCTCCCTCCCCCTCCCCTCTCTCTCCCTCCCCCTCCCCTCTCTCTCTCTCTCTCTCCCTCCCCCTCCCCTCTCTCTCCCTCCCCTCTCACTCTCCCTCCCCTCTCACTCTCCCTCCCCTCTCTCTCTCCCTCCCCTCTCTCTCTCCCTCCCCTCTCTCCCTCTCCCTCCCCTCTCTCTCTCTCCCTCCCCTCTCTCTCTGTAATGAATTAATTCACGGTATCAATTCAATCCTTTGTATGGATCACAACTGTGGATGATAGGTTTTGTATCACTTAGCTGTAAATTAACATATGGATAAATGTTAATTTTAGGGCACAAAGTGAGTTTATTTTGAATTCACAAACTTGGATTAATCTGTGAATAGGTGAAGAATCTCTCACTATGTTTATACTTGCAAATAATAAAGTATAAATTTCCACACTGGAAAAATAGCAATGAAGATTTTATGCTGGTAATATAATTCTAAGTACAGCCAAAATGTTTAGGAAACCACTGAGACCACACTACCTGCATATAGAGATTAGCAGGAAAATGTTCTGTAGCAGCAGAGTGTGTGAATCAGTGAGACAGGCTGAGACAGAATGGTAGAACAGCTGATATGAAATCTGCTTGTAAGCTGAGCCGTCTGGAATAGTTGTGATGTCACTGCTTAGGAATGTCTTGCTGTGAGCAGCTCCGTGTTTGCTGAAACTTGCAATGCAGACTGGCAGTTGAATTAGAGGTAAACAGCTTACCGGGAATTGTAACAGTATCAATCTTGCAAATTGTGACAAGCAGGTCACGCTGTTGTAGTGTCAATAAATCACTTGATAAACTTCAGCAGTAGCGGAGCAGAAGTAGCAAGTTCTGCCTAGGCAGAAAGCAATCCAGTTTCCTTGTAGAAATTCAGGTTAAAGATTTAGGAATAAACTTTCTAAGGTTTGAAATAGCTGGAGCACAAAACATGTGCAGGGAGCTCAGTTAGGTTGATTTCTTAATCACTAAGCACCTGGCTGGCCTCAAGAGTAACTTTAAATAGGGTAAGGGGTTGGCCTGAGTTTGTAAAGGTGGTATAGAGAGATTACAGCCTTTCTGTAAAGGTGGAACAGAATTCCTGACAGAATGCCCCCTTCAGGCATGCCGTCCCACGGCTTGCATGCGTGGTCTTTCGGGATTCCGTCGATGGAACTGAGAGATAAGTCTTGGGGCATTGACATGGTTAACGGGTTCCCATGTGTCCTCGTCAGAGGAATATCCTTTCCACCTAACCAGGTACTGAAGTTGACCCCTGTTGATGCGTGAGTCTAGTATGTTTCCAACTTCATAAATATTATCCTCTAGAATTTGTGTTTTTGGAGGTAATACTTGGGTGCTGTTAATAGCTGCTGGTTTTAGTGAGGATACATGAAAAGTGGGATGTATACTTAAAGATGAGGGTAAGCGAAGGGTTATAGCATTTTGATTGACGACTTTAATAATCTGGAAGGGTCCAACAAACAGAGTAGCTAACTTCTTACTGGGAAGTTGTAGTTTTAGATTTTTCGTGGAAAGCCAGGCCCAATCTCCTATGGAATATTGTGGAGAAGGTCTTCATCTGAGGTCGTAGTACTTCTTTTGTACAGCTTGAGCTGTCTGGAGGTTTTCTTGGAGTAACTTCCAATTCTCGTGTAAATGGTCAGCTAAATCTTCAACGTTTGGGTTACAACAGGATTCCGTTGTTGTTAAGACCATCTTTGGGTGAAATGCGTAATTTGCGTAGAAAGGTGTCATTTTACTAGAGGAGTTAAGGGAGTTGTTGTAAGCAAATTCAGCTAGAGAGAGGTATTTATTCCAATCCCCCTGATGGTAGGCACAGTAACACCTCAAGTACTGTTCAAGCCACTGGTTTAATCGTTCAGTTTGGCCATTAGTCTGGGGGTGGTAAGCAGTACTATAACGATGGTCGATTTGGAGTTTCTGGCATAAGTTTCTCCAAAAACGAGAGGTGAACTGCGTGCCTCTATCGGTGGTGAGAATCTCTGGAATTCCATGGTACTTTACTACATTATCAATGAATAACTGAGCTGTTTCGGCTGAGGTTGGGAGTTTGTGGTGGGGTACAAAATGAGCCATTTTAGTGAGGAGGTCAATTATAACCAAGACTGTATTCATTCCGGCGGAAGTAGGTAATTCAACAATGAAGTCTAGGCCTAAGTGAGTCCAAGGTCTTCCAGGGACTGGTATTGGCATGAGTAATCCATATGGGGGTCTTTTTTCGGATTTTGATGTAATACATCTAGTACAAGCCTGTACATAGAGGCGAATCTCCGGAGCCATTCCTGGCCACCAGTAAGCCCTACTTATTAGCTCTTGAGTTCTCTGGATCCCAGGGTGTCCAGAGAGAGGAGTATCATGATGTTCTCTAATGATGTATTGTCTTAAAGTAGTCGGAACATACAACTTATTTTGTTTGTAGTAGAGACCATCCGATCCTATACGTAGATCAGGTGGAAGTTCCTGTTCAGTTTGCAAGGCTTTTTTAAACTTGGTAGCTGTGGTGGTAATGCTTCCAATGTATGAGTCGTGTGGAATTATAGCCGAAGGGGTTTCGCTACAATCGGGTTTAGGGTCTCTACGGGATAAAGCATCTGCCTTACCATTACGAGAGGCTGGCCTATATACTATCTGAAATAGGAATCTACTGAAATAGAGACTCCACCTCACTTGTCTTGAGGAAAGAGTCTTATTCCTTTGTAAATATTCCAAATTTCTATGGTCTGTATACACTATTATTGGTAGTTGAGTTCCTTCTAGTAGATGTCTCCAAGTCTCGAAAGCTCTTTTGATGGAGAGAAGTTCCTTTTCGCCTATGGGGTAGTTTCTTTCGGCGGGGGACATCATCTTGGAAAAGAAGGCTATCGGATGTAATGGATGCATTAGGCTTTTTCTCTGAGAAAGAACTGCTCCCAAAGCATAATCAGATGAGTCTACTTCGAGGAAGTATTGGAGATCAGGATTGGGGTGATGTAAAATGGGTGCTGATGTAAAAGAGGATTTCAGATATTCAAATGCTTCTGCTGCCTTTTCATTCCAAAGAAATCTGGAAGTGCAACCAGTAAGCGAGGTCAATGGTTTAGCTATACCAGAATACCCTTTAATGAATTTTCGGTAGTAATTACTAAACCCTAAAAACCGCTGTAGATCCTTGCGGCTTTGTGGGGTAGGCCAGCTCTTTACCGCTTCTACTTTGTCTTGTTGCATTTGAATGCCCTCGGATGAGATATTGTATCCCAAGAAGGAGATCTTTTCAGCATGGAATATACATTTTTCGGCCTTGGCATATAATCGATGTATTTGAAGTCTGGATAGAACCCAGCTGACGTGTTTGATATGGTCTTGTAAATTCTGGGAATAAATGAGAATGTCATCCAGATAGACCACTACACATATGTCAAGGAGATCCCTGAAAACATCATTGATGTAATGCTGAAAAGTTGCAGGAGCATTACATAATCCAAATGGCATAACCAGGTATTCGTATAGGCCATATCTCGTTCTAAACGCAGTTAACCATTCATCTCCCTCTCTTATGCGAATGAGGTTGTAGGCCCCCCTGAGGTCCAATTTGGTGAATATCTTAGCTTGATGGAGTCGCTCAATAAGTTCAGGAATTAAGGGGAGTGGATACCTGTTTTTAACGGTAACTTTATTGAGCTCTCTATAATCAATGATCGGACGTAGTGATTTATCTTTGTTTCTAACAAAGAACATACCAGCTGCCGCAGGAGACACGGACGGCCTGATGAACCCTTTTTTTAAGTTTTCGTCTAAATAGCCTTTTAAATGTGCTAATTCAGGTTGGCTTAGAGGGTAGAGATGACCATGTGGTATTACTGAACCAGGTTTCAGATCTATAGGGCAGTCATAGCTACGGTGTGGAGGTAGTGTTTCTGCCTCCCTCTTACTAAATACTTCGGTATATTGTGAATATACTTCAGGTATATCTGTAGTTTGTTCAGCTATGTGGATGGTATGTGTTGAATGGTAACAATTTGTTTTACAATGAGAGGAGTTCAAAGTGACTTTTAGGGTTTTCCAATCTATGGAGGGTTCATGGAGACGTATCCACTGAATACCTAGAACGATTGGAAAAAGAGGAGAAGGTAAAACATCAAATGACATGTATTCGAAATGGCAGTTTTGAGTGGTAACCATTAAAGGAACCGTGTGGTGTGTTATCGGACCGCTAGCTATGTATGTACCATCCACAACACGAATGGAGACAGGAGAGCTTTTTTTTTCAAGTGGTATTTTATTTGCCTTAACAACCTCTATGTCTATATAATTCCCATGTGCCCCAGTGTCGAGAATGGCCTCAGAAGATAGGCGTCTACGGTCCCACTGCAAAGAGAGAGAGATGAAACAATAATTGGGTTTGTTCTGCTGTGAGGTAGTACAATTGGTTAGCAGACACTTACTTTTCTTGTTTTTCAGAAGAATGGGGCAGTCCTTGACTGAATGTGCTGGACTAGCACAATAAAGACACAACGAGAGAGTTTTTCTTCTTTGCTTTTCCTCAGTAGACAGAGGACCCCTCAAGAGCCCTATCTCCATTGGTTCCTGAGATGTCCCACCACTGCCTACGGGTACTGCGGAAGTGGGGGTCTTACGATAAGTAGGTTCTGGACCATGGCGTTCAGACTTCCTCTCCCTTAGGCGCCTGTCTATTTGCATAGATAATCTCATCAATGCTTCCAATGTGTCAGGTAGCTCCACTCTGGCAAGCTCATCTTTAACACTATCAGAGAGTCCCAGTCGGAATTGATTTTTCAAGGCTACCCTGTTCCATTGAGAGTCCGTTGAATACTGTTTGAACTCAGTAATATACTGTTCAACTGGTTTCGTACCCTGTTTGAGGGCTCTCATCTTTGTTTCTGCTGTAATCTGTGAATTTGTATCAAGGTATAGCTCATCCATGGCCTGAAGAAAGTCTGGGAGAGAGAATAGAATGGGGCTGTTAGATTCATAGTATGAGTCCGCCCATATCCTGGGTTCTCCTCGCAGATAGGAGATCATAGTCAAAACCTTTAAATGGTCGGTGGGATAAGTCTTTGGTTTGAGTGTGAAAGTGAGCAAACAGGCATTTTTGAACTGACGATAAGTTCTTCTGTCCCCAGAGAATAAATCAGGACTGGATATTTGTGGCTCAGGATGAGTGTCTTGTGATGGTGTTTTGTGTCCTATGGAATCTCTAATGACCTTTCTTAGAGTTTCATTTTCTATTTGTAAACTGTTCATAGCTTGACCTAATTGGTCCACCTTCTGTGACAGTTCATAAACCACCTGTGGTAAATCCACTGGATCCATCTTAGGTGCTTAGTGATTCTG